>NC_136493.1:40472400-40519900 GCF_053919585.1 Euprymna scolopes | reverse complement strand
TATCGCAACTAATCAGTGTGGCTAGAGTAGCACTATTCCTTGGCCAAGGATTGAACCTAGAAACATCGTGGTGAAAGTCGGGAGTTCTATCCATCGACCCACGGGAGTGGCGCCCGCAAATGATCTCAACAAATATATATTTTAAACAAATATTCTTCCACCAATTTTATAGCGGGCCCTGTCACTCTCTTTCTTTGTGTGTGTGTGTGTGTGTATATATATATATATATATATATATATATATATATATATATATATATATATACATTATTTAAAAACAATAATCGACAATACAAATCTGTATAATAATGCACATAAATTCAGCCATCCAATCAGTAATGAAATTAAATCATAAGGGATTAAGGATGTAGATACCGTGTATACATAGTATGCTGAAGTCTAATCCTTCTCATTAGAAGAGAAGATGGGTTACTAGATAACAGAAATGTGACGTCTAGCGATAGGTTTATGAACACAATGTTATGTTAAAGTATGAATATGTAAAAGTGAAGAGAGTGGAGCTAAAACAGGGATGATCACATAATGCATATGAGATTAATAAGATGGGATACCATGATATGTTTATGAGAATGAGTTCGATACGTAACATCTGCGGGAAATATACGATTCAATTCTTAGTTTCCCACGTACGTATATATATATATATATATATATATATATATATATATATATATATATATGATTGCAACGTCTTTTAAGACGAGTGCCACTCCCTCAGACATTTTAAATCCATGAGCCCAAATGCCTAAGGGAGTATCTATACAAATATGATGTTACAGAGTCTTAGCTTTGTACGATAGCTAAGTCTCTCTCTCGGTTCAAAATGTTGAGATCCAGCAACAAGCAAGAGCAAGATAGCCAGAAACAAATTAAACTGCAGACCAGCTTAATGCGGATAAAGGTCTTCCGCTTTATGTTTTTTTTTAAATCAGAGATTTGCTTCTCCTAGAAAGGTTGCCTTCACCACGGCTTACGGGATCTCTCTCCACCCCAATACACATATACACACACACAAATATACACGGTGCTAGTTGGCCGTTGACCCAGAAAAAGAGTTCATTCGCCTTTAATGTCAGGTCATGTCATGTGCTACTGGTACCATGTAACCCAGTACTACCTGCTTCATGGTCGGGTCACCGGCGACTAAACTGGTTCCCCCACGAGACTTGTTTGGTGAGGAGGGCGGCTAGTCTCCCTGAAGGATTAAAAACAAGACCTTCCAAAGGGCGAATATATATATATATATATATATATATATATATATATATATATATATATATATATATATATATATATATATATATACTTCAGAATAAAGTTATATCATAATCAGCTGGTGTGAAAACCTGTGATTAGAAGATTTTCAAAGTATTATTGGCAGTAATATTCTATAAGTACTATCCCATCGAAATAGGAATTGCTCAATATACAAGATAGAGCAAATTAATTAAATTATGACGATTCAATGAATTAAACAATTTTTTTTTAAGTGAAATGTTTGATTCTCATATCAAAGATTTTTATTATTCTAAGCAAGTCAAAGGATACTTTAGAAATTTTATCTCGTTATCCTATAGGGTTTCGATCTCTACCATCTCTTCAGAGGATAAAAGTAATCAACATACCTGAGCAGATATCAGGATATCTATTCAATTGTGTGGATTACCCAATATACAGACTGGATCCTATTTCCTCACTGCTTTAAAGAACACTCACCATGGATTTTACCGCGCAATTTTGATCTAAATTTGTATATCTTTTCAATTCCCCTTGCCAAATGACTTCTGATTAGTCAATTATTTTTTACATTGATTTTCCATGCCTCACTAACTTTAGCAAATAGGGTACATACCTTTATACCTATTGGCTAATATTTTCTCCTCTGAAGAGATGGTAGACATCGAAACACTATAGGATAAGGAGATAACATTTCTAAAGTATTCTTTGTCTTGCTTAGAATAATAAAAATCTTTGATATGAAACTCAAACATTTCACTTCAGAATTTTTCTTTTAGTTAAATAAATCACTATAATTTAATTATATATATATATATATATATATATAGTAGTGTATATGTATTTATTGAGCTCTATTATATTATATATATATATATATACACGTATATATATATATATATTCATGTATATATATATTTTTTACATAGGAATCATCACTTATAGAGGATAAGAGTTAAAAGCCTTTAAATAAATGTATTTCAATTGACATCCGCGACATAACACACACGAGTTTAAATAGTGTTTTTGTAGGATAAACACCAAAATCAGCTGAATTAATTTTTGATTAAAAACCGCAAAAAAGCAAAATACGATCTTAACTTGGCTTTGTGTAAATATATGACACCTGAAAATTAATCGGTTGTTGTAATAAAATTCTTTATTGACACGAATCAAAATCAATTATATGTAAACTCACACAGACACACGCCGACACACACATCAACACACACACACACACATATATATATATATGTATATATATATGTATATATATATATATATATATATATATATATATATATATATATATATACATATATTTACTAGAAGGGCTCTCAAGGTAGCCCGCTTGTAATATACGCCTAAATATAATAATAATTTATTTACATCAGATGTCGTATTTTTTTTATTATAGAACCAATTATCAAACTCGTTAACTCACTGAAAAATATAAATTCTAAATAAACAACTACCTGAAACATACACTGGAAAAGATGAACAAATTACAACGAACTAAACGGCATCTTAAGTAGAGTTAAACACTACCTTAATGAGAGCAAGGTACGTTCTAAAAAGATTCGTTTCCGTTATTCACCGTTATATATATATATATATATATATATATATATATATATATATATATATATATATATTATATATATATATATATATATATATATAGCCAGTAGAGTTTAGTTTTCTAGAAGTACATCCAATGAAACAACATATGTCTACCAAAGAGTGCTCAATGAGTGAACAGAGCAGGTATATTAAATTTATTTATACAAACATTTATGGCTACATATATTACGAGTGAACAGAGCAGGTATATTAAATTTATTTATACAAACATTAATGGCTAGAAATATTACGTACGCATCACTTCCTTAGATTTCAAAACACGATACTATGACCACAAACGTACATTCAACAATAAAAAAACACCGTATAAAAACAACACTAGCGAATAAATACTGAGAACTCAAAGAAAGTGGGCATTAGCCGGTAGTCGAATGGAAAATAATAAGACAAGCTACCACGTGTAGGCATTTAGACGACCCATGTAAATTATGCCCTCATGAAAAATTTGCTATCCTGTACTTTAAAGAACCCCAAAATCTATTAAACTGTAGAAGAGAAATAGCAAATAACTGTGTTTACAAAATAAAATTTACTTTAGGATAGCGATACAAAATAGCTTTAAAACTAGCAAAAACAACAGAAAATAAGCAAAAAAATTAATTAAATAAACTGTTTAATTAAAGATCAGTTTCAAAATGAAAACAAACAAAATCTAATAGATTGTACAATCATTTCAGAAACGATGTCCATTTTATTTAAATTAAAAATGAAGATTGACAATAATTTGACCAAACATTTTGTCCTTTAAAACAAAGTCTCTTCATGAGCAAAAATAGGAGGCTAGTTAAAGACACCAAAAACCTAGCATTTTAGTCGTTTGTAAGGCGGATATTCCTTGAAATATTTAAAGATAAAAAGAAAATAAAAATAAAATAGAACATCATAAAATAAAATAAAATAAAACCTCAGTCATTAATTTGATGTTGATCAATAAATAAATTAAATAGACTGCAATAGAAAATTATGAATGGGATTAAAAGAATAAAAGAAAAAAATATTTATATAAAAAAATATATATAAATACATTTTATCTCCATTATAAAATCTGTGTCAATTGGAGTAAGTCTGGTATGCTGTTATTTTGTCTTCTAGTTTAAATAATTATTTTTCGTAATTAATTACTTATTTTTACTAGAAGACAAAAATAACAGCATATGAGGTCCGGTCCAAAAGTAAGACATCATTTTGATTAAACAGAAAAGTAAAAGAACTACGAACAGGGGAATGGTACCATGAGAACTAACTAGCTTTCTTGCTTTAGAATTTATTTTTTTACATAGTCACTATTATTTTCAATAAAGTTTGACCAGGAATTCAATAATACATCGCTGATTCCTACGCAAACCCATGACAGCGGTTGTTATTTTGAGTTGAACCCCGTAAATATCTGCAACAAAGAGATTAAATGTTAAGGTGATGAATGCATAGTTAATTGCAATTTAGAATACTCTCTGATTCATTTGTTAAGAATACAAAACTAGGAAGGAAAACGTTTGGAAGGACCCCCATGTTTTCATTTCTTTTTTTCAACACATATGTCTTTTTTATATAATTACCTAGTGTGCCCTCCGATCCAATTAGCGTTTTAGACTGAACCTATTTATTAACGTAACAACCATGGGAAAGAAGACAATCTAAGTTTACGTTGGTGGATGTCAAACAATTGGTAAACAATCTGATTGGGCACAACATTGTATTTGAAATTAAATTTTGCAGCCTTTTTTACATCCATTAAAAGACAAATTTTCCATGGTAACGGTTACTATAAGCAATAATAATATATTTTGCTTTACAAAATTAAACAAGTAAACATCTGCCCTTTTCTACTCCTAACACAAATCCCTGTAACATGGTGAGAGACAGTGAGGAAAAAGGCGACCAGTCAAACAATCCTTGTCGCTTGAAATGAATTCGCAATAAAACATTTCAATTCCAATCAAAAGTCATAGGTTAGTTGTCTTTCCTTTAGGCATCCGAAATGATAATAAAATATATATGTGAACCATTTAATTACTCTTGTAATTCTATAATTCAATAAGTATATTATTGCGAATACTTGCTCGATAAGCACAATTTGTCGTCATTAAAGTTAATTGCAGTTATTTTCATAAACCGGTTTTACACTTTTATGAATTCTTTGCAATATGCAATTTTCAACACAACTATAATCTCATGAAAATAAAATGTATGAACACTAGCGTCAATAACTGACATGGTTCAATGTCTACCAAACCCAAAACCCAAACTATAAGAACTGTCAAACATATATTTATATGAATACATATAAATATATGCAGTGATTTAAATACCGTATGATAATCGCTATTTAAAAATTCTGAACCTGTAAAAGTATTGCATTTAAACACTTACCCAAATTCCTAAATCATATTTATATAATGTTATATCGGAGTACTTTTTTATTTAATCCGATTCCTATGATTGATATAGTCTACTTTTATTTCTGTGGATACTCAATTGAGAGTAATTAGATTTAACACGTTTCCATGCGAACTATGCATGTACTATCCTTCTTCAGTGCATATAAAGCGATGCTTTTGGTGAAATCATAAACATCTTCTATAAAAAAAACAACTAAAATACTTGCGTATACCTTATTTATTCACCTACAACATGTAGATACATTTCCAAGTATATATTACCAAGTATATATAAATCTACTGGTTTCATAAAATCGATGTCGGAAGTAATAATCCCAAATAAATGTAATTAATATATATTATTTTATATTGGAATCCTTTGAGATAAATAATTTGTATATTTATTTACTTATTTACTGTTATTAATTTATATGAGTCAGTAAAACCCCCACGATGTAAGACTAGATTCCAACGAAAAACTTGAATTTAAAATATAATAAAACTCCAACCATGGTCGCCCTTCAGTGGATAGAGACATTGGATATATTCGATTCAGGTGAGCATTGTTTGATTGTAGCGGTTGCAACCCCCCCCTAGATTCGGCCGGATGTTGTCAGAGGACTGCAGCTATTGAGTCCACTAATTACTGCGATGCAGTTAAACAACTCAGCATTCCTATTCCGTTTCTGTAAACCACCTGACGGAGACCGGACGAATAGTTGACAGAAACTTCGTAAGAACCAACAACTATAAGGATGAAGATAACAGTCCGCAATTAAATAAATTTCCAAGTATGTTGTTATAACATCTTACAAAATTGTGACAGTATAACAAACTGATTTTCTGAAATGAAGTGTATTTTGCGGTGTTGTAATTTATTTGGAATTTTCTGCTCGAATCGTCTTAAAAGAACTGCCATCGAGTGTTTTGTTTCCTGTGTTTCCGGAACAGCCGTTTCTTCATATAAAATAATCGTGTGCAAAAAGGTATGAAAATCATTACTTTGTCAATAAAAAAGAATACAAAAACACGTTATTCTTTTCAGTAAACCAGATCGTTGAACCAAGCTTGAAATATCAATTTGGAAATATTTATCCTATAAGCAAAAAATATTGATATTCGAAACATATAGAATATTTGTATGAGTTATTCATTGAATAACACTAAGAAAATATGAAAGAAGGATGCGTTAAATAATACCATGTTCTCATAAACTTCTGTTACATATATTTATTTGACTTTCAACGAGCGAATCTAAGGCTTTCTATGGAGAATCCGACATGTATTTTTTTAAAATTAATCAGACCATTGCTCTCATCTTTAGTGTTATCAGCACAATGTTTCGGTCGATGTAACCTCCTACCTTCGTCAAATGTAAAACTCGCTTTTTTTAGCATGACCCGTCCTTCGCAGATCAGCAAAGTCTCTTAGTATGGTAGGTGCCGTCAATATATTTGGCCATCCTTAATTTCGCAACCGGATTGATATGTCACCGTTCGTCGATCTGTCGCACTAGAAGAAATGCAATTCAATGCACCCAAAAGAAAAACAACTCGGTGCTCTATTCTACTGACTAAATTCAAGAACAGGAATACAAATATATAGTTATGTACAATTGTCTACAGTTCACTGTTTATTTTAAAAGAGATCGCTAAGTCGATATGTAGGTTTCTCTCGGTATTGCAGTGGAGGTGATGCGGGAGAGAGGGGGTGGCGACTCTTTAAAAATTTAGATACAGTCTCGAACTCTCAACAACTCGGACTCCAATTTCAGCTTCCACTTTAATTCCAACAGACGGGTTCGACTCTGTGCCCCGTTCATATGCTCAGGGAAAGGTGGAACTGGGTTGTTCCCTGGACCAATCTTATCAAATTACGTAACCCCAGGGGAGGTTCTTCTTCCTTCGAGAGCACCTGTGGATTTGCAAACGTTCTCATGCCCCGAGAGGTAATTCCCCGCGAACCTCTGGGTCGCACGCATTATACTCAAATTATAAACATCCTTAGTCTTAAACCCGGAGTCATTCCATTTTCAGGGTACAATTTACAAAAAAAAATGATATTGCTGCCAATTTTCATAACAATGAAAATCACAAACACAATCTACCTTACAGCAGGTTTTTTGCCGTCACACAGTCACACTAATGAAAATTTAAGAGTAAAAATATTTCCGGAATCTTGACCTCCTGTGGGGAGCTTAACCTTTCCCTTGGATGGTCACGTCATACTGACAGAATGTATGGTAGAATCTCTGCACTCTAAAGTTTTTGATCTTAGGATCGAGTTGAAAGTAAGTTTACACAAATTATAAACATAATAATTCTAACTCATTATGATTACAGTGGTTATTAAATCCATCAACCAATTACAAGTTCTTAGAAACGTATAGTTTACGAAACTAAGAGTGTTTAGGTTTCAGTCTGGTTAAAAGCCATTTTAACCGGATGGAGATTTTGTAATCTTTTTAAATATTTTATTATTATTGCTAATATAGATATATTAAAAAAATGAGAACGACGAGAAAAAAGGACGAACGTAATCTGTTTATTAAATGCACTCGTACAAGCTGTCCAAAACAGTAATCGAAGTGTTTTGAATAAAAATAGAATCTATATTTTTGATGATATCTTTCTGTGGTTTTTAACACAATCTAACTAAAACATTGCGGTTGATTTAAAATTGAAAAAGTAAACCATTTTTATTCATAACAAATAATGTCCTTTAAATATTGCCCAATCTTATGTTTGTGATTTTTCCAAGACATTATTGATGACAGATTGCAGAATCGCTGGATTATGATTTAATTCCCTTATTTTGTTCTGCGAGCTACCAGACCTCGAAACGTCGAACCCAAAACATTGAAAGAATTGAAGAAAAATATCAGGAACGAAGTACGGGATTAATATCGCAATCCAGAAATTCTGCAATCTGCCATGAATAATGATTTTAAAAACGTACAAATGTGCTAAGCTAAAATGGGCAACATTTAAAAGACATTATTTACTATATAATGAAATGATTACGGAAAATCCAATTTTGTCCTAAATACCGTAGGTTTCCAATAATATATACCACTTACAGATTTAGTATATCTACATTATTAGCCATGTAAGTTCTGAAAGACATTTTACATTTAATCGTTATAATTATATCCTACAGGAGAAACTTATCACAATCTCACCACTTTTATCGGAAGTAGTTCTTATTTTTCCTCTAACGCTAAAGACCTCGTACCACGCTAATCAAGACCGAGAAGATCCATACATATTATAACTATATTGCCATGACATCCTTCTTAACTGGATCATGCACTCATAGACATCCTTCCACTTCTAAATTCGAAAAATAATTGGTTCTCCCTACTCACATTCCGGCTATACCAATTGGCTGGTTACATGCATATTTATTATTCCAGATTACACGCCTACTTACAAAAAACGAACACGTCATGCCTTTACCAATATGCCCGCTCCCTTTATAAAAAGCTATAATTGTATGACTTAAACCAAATACAAAGTCATTAAACGTTCATGATCATAAATTTACGTACTTACTCAATCACATTTAACCGCAAAAGAAAATACATAACATTTTCGGATAGCATCGACTATTTTTTCGATTGCACGTATAATGAAAAAACAACAACAATGATGCTATTTCTTTTGGTTTTCGCTTTTTTTAAACTTGCCGTTTTCTTTTACATTTTTATTATACACATTTTCATCGCGCAGACAGGAATCTCCAAAATAAAAACAAAAACAATCAAAACAACACTGAAAAAAACATTTTTAATTACGCTTACCATTGTTTGCTTTTCAATTTCTACATTAGTCGTGTGCATGTGTTTGCTTCTAGACAAATTATAGACACAGTTTTCATTAACATGAGGACTTTTTCTTTTAGTTGCATTGTATTTGCCCCTCGATATGCTTACAGCGATCATTCAAGGTTAAATATGGAGCAAATGTTCGGATACCCCCACCCCATAACAACTCACATGGTGAGGTCTCTATGCAGAGAGTAGTTCTTGATATATGGAGATGTTGCGGGTGACAAGAAGAAGTAGGTGGTGTCCGTTCCGAAAGCCGTTCTTAACATGAAGTGGTTAGGGGTTGGGCGGCAACATAACCACCACCACCACCACCAGCAACAACAACAACAACAACAACAACAACCACAAAAACAACAAAAACAACAAAGTTATTGTTTTACGATGGGCGATTGTTTCATTATAGACCAATTGCTTATTTTTAAAGATAAATCTTTACTTTAGATTCAACTACACTCTCCACTTTAAAATGACTACTTTTATTGGTGTCCCATTATGCTAATTAATAAAATATCAGATATAAGTAGTTTTCGCGATATAAAGCTCTGTAACACGCATTTTAAACTACTGGCCGCCAGATTAGTACACACGGCCGAGGAACAAATCTAATTATATCCAACTCACAATTCAACCAAAATAATTCTTTGTTGCTTCATAGTAGTTTTACTAGGCGATATAGACAGCGATTATCAGGGTTTAATTAATGGAAAATATTTTTACAGTCACCCAGTACCAAAATAGGGTGTCTATTCCGAAAGCAGTTTTTAACATGGAGATGATGTCGGTGACCATTCTTAAAGCCGTTTTAAACATGGGTAGGTTAGGTGTTAGGAAACAACAACAACAACAACAACAACAACAACAACAACAACAACAGCATCCGAACTTTAATTTTTCTACGAGAGGAGAGAGGCATATTCCACCGGGCAGTGCCAGTTGACGGGTCCTGCTATTTTTCATAAATAATGATTGTTTAAATTTTATCATTTCTGTTTTTAAAATTTCCAGTTTTAGTCAGACTGTGTTAAAATTATAGAAATATATCCTCAAAAATAAATAATCTATTAAAGTTCATTGATATTTGGACAATCTGTACTAGCAGAAAATATGAAAATCTACAATTCTATTTCAACATCTGGGAAATGCATTCTATGGATGTCCCGAAGGAACTCACACCTTAAAATATCATTTAACCACATTGATTCTTGCTAAAAAGAGATTACAAAAAAAAAATTCTCGTTAATATTATTTATAATCAAATTCGAAAGTTCTATCACGAAAACTCTTGTGACAACTTCTGGCACATTTAATTCTATGGACCTCGGCTTTATAGCAAGATAACATTGTACTAGGATAAAAAGCTAGGAAAATATTGTACTCGAAAAAGATTGACATATAATAAAGCAAAGAAAAAGTTATATATTTTTTTAAGTTTGACATTGGTTTGCCTATTTCGTCAGGCGTACGTGTAAAGTAAACACAATTTTCATAGTATTAGTTGTAGCAAAAACAGAGATACTTGCAAATAGTAAGTGGGAAACCGTGCATAGCTGGAGTGCATTAAATAATTAGAACTGTTCAGCCCGGTTTCGCTCGGTTCCTATGTACTGCTCATAACTTTATATCCATATATATATATATATATATATATATATATATATATATATATATATATATATATATGGGTGTGGGGGTGTGGGGGTGTATATATATATATATATATATATATATATATATATATATATATATATTAAAAAGTGTGATTTATGTCCAGGTAACCTACATCTAAAGTTTCCAGTTTTTAGACCCAAAATTGGTGAAGGAGTTTGGTAGAATCTGAAATGTTAATCTCTTTAAACTTTAACCTCTTGGCAGCAAAATTTTCATACATAAACTGATTAAAAAGCTTGCTGCATGTCTGAATATCCTTTATGTAAAATTCCAAATGCTTAGATAAAAAATAAACTAAAAAGATTGCTACAGACACCAAACATCAAATGTATATTATACGGCCTCTCCAAAACACATAAAGACAACATCCCTGTACAACCTATAGCATCTAACATCGGAAGCGTCACTTATAAATTAGCACGAGCTACTGCCCAAATTTTAACTCCATTAATGAGCACTATCAGCACTTCACATATTAAAAACTCTAGCGACCTTCTAAATAAAATAAAAAAATATGGACATACAAAATAAAACCATGCATAGTTTACAGACAATTTCTCTCTACACCAACATTCCTATAAAATGCCTTAATCTACTCCCCAATCACCTAATCAAAATTAAAGCCGATCTACCTTTTTCCTCGGATACATTAATACAAATGATAAAACTTATCACCGATAGAACCTATTTTCAGCTTAATAATTCCTACTACAGACAAGAATTTGGACTCCCTATGGGTAACCCCCTTAGTTGTGTACTAGCTAGTTTATTACTAGAATTCCTAGAGACCAGCTCTTTCAAGTTCAGACTACCAAAAAACTCAACATACTTTAGATACATAGATGATATTCTTATTTGTTCTCCCCATAAACGCACAAATAGAACAACTTCGATATGAATTAAATTCAGTAGAACCATCCATAAAATTTACAGACGAATCCGAAGAAGACAATCACTAGCTTTTCTAGATATACTCCTCATCAGATCAGAACCCGATCTGAATTTCAAAGTACATAGAAAGACCACACACAAAAACGATTATATTTACTACTACTCGCACCACAATGATAAAATAAAGACAAGCATGATCATTGTTTTTTTTTCTTTTGTGTGTGCCTTTAGAATATGCAGCCCCTAATATCTTAATAATGGAATTCAATACATTACGAATGTTAAAAAAAATACAGTACCCGTCATATTTCATTTCTTCCGAAAAGAAAAAAAGCTACGACAATATACTATAATATAAACAGACAGAAAAATAAAACAAATACCTCACTATTAAACAGAAATCTTTTCATTCCCACCCACACTAAAAATGCAAAAATCTACGACACTATTCTTAATAGACTTGGGTTTCACTTGATTCAAACAACTTCCATGACAATTAATCAGACATTAAAAACTACCAAGCACTCTCCCCCAAAACCTCACACCCGACGCCGGTATATATTCCATCCCATGTACACAATTATCAACAAGCATACATAGGTGAGACACATCGTAAATTGAAACTAAGTCTTTACGAACACAGAAGATATATAAGGAATGGTAATACCCTAAATGCACTATTTTGCCATTGCGCCGAACACGATCATTCATTTAATTTAGATCATGCGAAAATTATAAAATACGTGATAGATAGATCTAAAAGAAGACTTTTAGAGTCAGCACTCATATTAAACACTAATACTATTACGCAACGAAAGGGAGTATACCATTTAGCCCCTAGTATAGGGAAAATAATGATCAAAGAAATATTATAAAAACAGATCCTGGTTAACCGTTTTTCCTTAATCCTTAAATAATTTAAACAAAATGAAGAGGTTTAGAGAAAAAAAGGGTACATATTTATTTAACGTATTTTTAAAAGTGTATATATATATATATATATATATATATATATATATATATATATATATATATATATATATAGGCATTGAAAAACTCAACCTTTCCATACACACACATAGTTTCCTTCCCGATATGGGTAGGATTCGTACACTGTTTTCTTTTCATTTTCGTATGGTCTATGATCGTTTTCTTCTTTTGCATTTTTCCTTTTAATATCATGAAGATGTCCTCTGCAATAGGGACGAAACGTTGACCATTTCATAAAGGCATTCAGTTTTTCTTTTTGCAAAACAAGATAACGTCAACCATCGCTGGTATTTTTTTTTTATGCATATACGAATATATATATATATATATATATATATATATATATATATATATATATATATATATATATATATATATATATATATATGTATATATCATTTTATTTTATTTTTTATTTTTTATATTTTTAATCTTTTTTAATTTTTAATTTTTTTATTTTCTTAATTTATTATTTATTTATTTATTTATTCAATTTAGTATCTTTTAACAACTTTTGCTGACATTTTCTTAAGTAATAACCTGCACATTTCAGTTAATCTATTTTGTGCACAATATTTTTCGCGCTTTTAACATATTTTTGTCTGGGTCATTTTGACATTTGCTTTTCTATTTTATATTTAATTCTATCACCATTTAATCTTTTTCTCTCTCTCTCTTCTTTTTTACTGATTTTCTTTAATAACACTTTGTTCTCGGCAGCCGTGTAGAAAGCATATATTATTGTTCTTTTGTTATTTTTTTCCTCATTGTCCATGTACATATTTGTGAATTATTCCACGGATTTCGGCCTCTTGGATTATTTTGGACCGTCTTCCAATTACGTGATTTCCTTGGATTTTAATTATGCGAATGGGAAATTAAATTAACTTTCTTGGACGTACATTTTTGGATTTTTACCGCCATTTGATGCTTTTCCTTTCATCTGGCTGTCTATTCACGTGAAATCACCTTTTTCTTCACCATGTTCCCTCTGCTTCACTTTTTGTTATCAAATAAGATCTTTGACTTACTTGCAGTTTCATCAAATACTTTTGTATGCAAAATCCGGTCCCGCATTTTGCTTATTTCTACCCTCTGATGAGACGGAAATTATTTCTTTGAAACTCCGCGGATTAAGGACTATCCACTTATTAAGTGTTTCCATTTCCGATTAAATATGTTTTTAACTCTTTTTCAGCGTGTTTTTAACATGTTTTATTTACTAGTTGCTCTTATTATAAGCTTATTTCCTATTTGGTTTTATTGAGCTTTTACTCTAGTTGAGATTACTTTATAAATATTAATTCTTTAATATTTGTAATATACTTTAGTTTTACCATCTTGGATCATTTTGGTAAATTTAATTGTCATTTTTATTTTATTATAAGCTCCCGCTTCGGTGAGCTTTGTTTTTTTTTTCGAGATATGTTTGAAAAGGAACACATTCCTCTGTCTGGCAAAATATCCTTATTCCTACCCAACGAGAATATATCCACAAATTTATTCTCGCTTTAGACACTTTCCTTAAAAGTATAAGGTGGAAGACTTATCACCATGACTTAAGCATTAAAAATAAACTTAAAGCGCCTATTTTATCTGAAGACCAACCTCACTCAGAAATCTTAAAAAATGAACGCACTACCAGCTCTCATAGAGAACAAAAGAAAATCAAAAGAATTGCAACCAAATTTTACGGATTAAAAACCACTGCCCACTCCAAATACAACCCTTACCTTGAGGAGTTTGAGAATTCCATGTTAAATTTAGTCAAAAAAATTAAATTTAAAAACAAAAAACACCATTATAATCCGGTTACTTGAAAAATAACTAATTCTGCTGAAAAAGTTAAAAAGAATAAAAATATATTCGTCCCTGCTGATAAGACAAAATATTATTGTAAACTTGACTATCCTACATATCAATTTCTTTTGTATAAATAACTTAATAAATCTTATGAAATAGTCCCTCCTAGTATTTTAGATTCCATTAATTCTGAAGCTAAACATTTAATGACTTCTACGAATATTTATAACTTCACTGAAATAATTTCTCCTGGTAGCCGTAGATTCACCCTCAATGACCATAAACCTTATTTCTATTACAACCCCTCCATCAGGTTGATCTGTCAATCTAACTCTGATTTGGGTGCTGTAAGCAAAAATATCTTAGATAGAATCATCCCTTCTATTAAAGAAAAAGTAAAGTTCCCTCTTTGGCTAAATTCGGATACCGTACTTAATTGGTTTGTCTCCCATAAAAATAAACACCTCCTTAATTTCATAACCTTTTACATCCAAAATTATTGTCAATCAATTTCTCCGATCCTTTTAAATAAGGCTATAATCTTCGCTGAAAGAAATTCTTACTTAACTAATTTAGAAATTAAATTAATTCTCCTATCGATAACATCTCTTATACAATTTAATAATAAGTTTTGGACTAGAAAAGGACGCGCCTGATAATTTTGATATCTTGATAGGTCCTTCGGACTCTGCAGTATTTACCGATTTAGTGGGACTCTTCTTACTGAAAGAACTTAAATACCACTTTAAACATATCCAAGGGGGATTTTATAGAGATGATGCCCTTTTTACTACAACAACCAGGCCAAGGGAGTACAACAAAACAATAAAAAAATACATAACTTCTTTAAAAACTCTGGCCTTTCCATAATCATCGGACTCAACAAAAAACTTCAAATTTTCTAAATGTTACACTTAATCTTTACACTGAAACTAATAACCCCTATCATAAACCCAACCTTACGCTTTTATACGTCCATAAATCTTCTAACCACCCCAACTCAATTATAAAATCCATAGTACCATCCGTCTCTAGAAGAATGTATTCTCTTTCCGCTGATAAAATAAACTGTTAATCAAAATACTACTTCCTTAATAATGCTTAAGGCACTCAGAACACGAGGAAAGGATTAAATACCATTGTGCTTCTCTTGCAGGCCGCCTTAAATCTGTAATCAAACACAATATGACTCGTAAGAAACCAGTTCAAATAACAAGATCTGCCGCTATCAATTAAAATGAACCAGTCTACATATAAAATCCAAACCAAAATACTAATCGTAATACCTCTTACCCATCCCGACGTATCAAAAGAAAGAAACATATTTGGTTTACTCCTCCATTTTGCGTAAATGTCAACATTTATATACTAAGGAATTCTTCAACATTGTACAAAACTCTTTAAAATACCCACAAATATATAGTTCTATTTTCAATAAAACTCAATCAGGATTTCTTATTCAACAATGCCTAATTTAACACAAAGTATCTTAACTTCTAATAACAAAAAAATTACATCAGCCCAAAAATCCCTTTCCCAATTAATCCCCAAACCAACTGTAATGGTAATAACGAACATTTGCCCACTCAATAATGATTGCATCCATAATGATGTTATATATTCATGCACAATTACTGAGCTCCCACGCATCCTCCCATAACATACACTAATATATAGTCTTCAAGTTATCCTTCTTCCCATCCTCCATCTGATATAGTTACTAATCCAATATACTACTTGAGCGCCCCCTCTATCTACAATCATACAGCTAGCAATAATAATAATAATAATAATAATAATAATAATAATAATAATAATTATAATTATAATAATAATGAGATTAGTAATATTTCTCCTAACAGCCATCCAAACACTAGCAACACTAATTATCCCCTCCAAAATAGTCCTCATACAATCATTGTCCCACCCTTTGTTGAACACTATGAACAAAATGCAAACTATGTAACTAATACAAATCAGCAAATCAATATTAATATCAGACCTCAAGCTTTTTAATAAAGTACATACATATATCGGCGCTACTTCAACATTAATTAAGAAAAGAATATAAAACCACATTTCTTCTTTTAACAACCATAATTCTAATAATAACCAAGGAACTCTCTAACCACTTTAATTAAAGATCTTAACTCTAATAATACCACATTCTTAATCAAAAGGACTATCATAAAAAAGTTAAGTCTTATACTCCAGGCTCTAAGTTATGTCGCCTCGGCAAAATCGAAATAATAACTATAATTAATAAGAAGTTTTAATTAGGAATGAACTGCCCAGTTGAGGGTGAAGGAATTAATATATTTGGCCAATTACTCGATATTTGTTGCCCGAGATGCCGAGCTTTAAAATAATACCGATTTCATGAAAATCTGTGGCCTCTGTCGAAATTTGTAGACAGACATAAAAACATACATACATTCATACATTTAAACAGACAGGTGAGATTTATATTATAGATTACTTTATACATGCACTTCGTTATTTTTTGCACAATAAATTGGATCAGATTTGATTTAGAACAAAAATAAGTATTTGAATGCGACATTTTTTATGAAATAGATTCCTATGTTTACTTTCACATAATTGAATGAAAAAAAGACAACCTTTTTATTATTCTCGTTTGCTATTTACTTTAAACAAACTGGACAGATGTCGATAAGGATCAGCCGAAAGGGAAATATCGATTCCAAGGAAAACTATACCTAATTATCCAGATTATTTCCTTTCTGTGAACAAGTGTCCACTCATTGAACTAACAAATCGATAGTCGTTTCTCTTTATTATGTTGAGTGTATTTTTCCTCCAATCAGATCTTCTCAGTCAACACAAATCAAGAACCCATCCTTTTTTTTTCTTTCGAACTGTCACCAGTTCATTTATCAGTAAAAAAACTCAAAACGTAGCGATGATTAAATTGTACGATGTGTTCCCGTTTGTTAACGTTGGTTTGCCAGCTTTATTGCCGATTCTTATATGGTAGAGTTTGAAAATAAATTCACTAGTTTATTTCAGAAAGTGTAAAGTTATAATGCATTGGAAATGACTATTAATAAATTGTATTATTCCGAATGTTCGGATTGTCGTTCTGATTTATATATATATATATATATATATATATATATATATATATATATATATATATATATATATATATATATATATATTGAGAGAGAGAGAGAGAGAGAGAGAGAAAGAGATCAAAAAGGGGCGAACCAAGTTATATATAAATAAACGTTTCGTCTTTATTATAAGACGTTTTCTAGATTAAGAAGTGTTGTAATAAATATCTACTCATATTAATAGCGTGGTTAGGCAAGAGAAGAGAGAACCAAGCAAAAAAAGCCGAAGCAAAATTCATTCAAGAGTAGCAAAATTAAAGTTAGCTTATTAATACACGATATATATATATATATATATATATATATATATATATATACATATATATATATATGTATATATATATATATATATATATATATATATATATATATATATATATATGTTTATTTAGGCATATTTATTGTTTAAAAAAATATAAGTTTTTGAAACAATTATCATAAAATTTTTACCACGGAATAGTATTATAATCTTCTTATAGCCTGAAAAGTTGAATGCACTTTCAGAGAACAAAATATCTGAACATTTGAATATTCACTTCAGTAACGAGTATATATATAAATATATATATATATATATATATATATATATATATATATATATATATATAACCATATATAGATATACCACTTTTGGGGGCAATTTTATGACTTCAGAATTTTGGCAACTACTGATCAGAATTAAACAAATGAAGGCACGTTGGAAAACTAATGATCTCAAGTGTGTAGAGAGCTATGTCGCATTTGCCTTTAAGGTCGCAAATTACTGTTTCAAGAAGTGGGAAAACACTTTTCTATATCAATTTAACATAAATGAGCACCCACTTAATGGTCAACTTGGCTATAAAGGGAATTTTACGATTAATTAATATAGAAAAGTTATCTTCAATTTCTAATAGCTTCATATCTTGAAACTCCTCGATTCCTAGAATTTTAAACGTTATTTTCGTTTTTACCACCCTAGAAAAATTACAGGAATAGTAATTTAAAAATATTTATTTAGAGGGGAAATATACTGCATATTTACCAATGATTCAATCATAGTCATTTATTTTCTTAGTGTTGCGTATTAATAAAAAATATCTTATATTTCCTACCAAACCCCTGCCCTTCTTGGAGGCGTGTTAAAAACTAGTTTCCATGGTTTCAAATGATCTGAAATAACAAAAAGAGGAGACTTGATTCCAAATATTTCTCATATGTTATATCTCCCCTCTTTGGTGGTCATACATAAAGTACATTCCACATTTTATAAGCTTATTTGATGTTGGATTTATTCATAACGGTACCGTTTTTCAAACGAGGGAATATATGACATATGAGAAATATTTGGAATCACGTCTCCCCTTGTTATTTCAGATCATGTGAAACCATTGCAGCAAATTTTTGTCTTCCTTTTATCAAGGGCATGCAGTTTTGGGTATATATATATATATATATATATATATATATATATATATATATACATATATATATATATATAGCTATCTATCTATCTATCTATCTGTGTGTACATATACATATATAGATATATAGATATATATTATATTATATTATATATATATAATATTCTATGTATATTATATTATATGCATATTATATGTATATTATATGTATATTATATTATATTATATGTTATATTATATTATATTATATGTATATTGTATTATATTATAATAATCCAGTATATTATATTATATGTATATTATATCATATGTATATTATATGTATATTATATGCATATTTTATTATATTATATGTATATTATATGCATATTATATGTATATTATATGTATATTATATGTATATTATATGTACATTTTATGTATATTTTATTATATTATATGAATATTTTATTATATTATATTTATATTATATGCATATTATATGTATATTATATGTATATTATATGTATATTATATGTACATTATATGCATATTATATGTATATTATATGCATATTTTATTATATTATATGTATATTATATGCATATTATATGTATATTATATGTATATTATATGTATATTTTATTATATTATATGTATATTTTATTATATTATATGTATATTTTATATGTATATTTTATTATATTATATGTATATTATATGTACATTATATGTATATTATATGTATATTATATGTATATTTTATTATATTATATGTATATTATATGTATATTTGATGTATATTATATGTATATTATATGTATATTTTATTATATTATATGTATATTATATGTATATTTTATTATATTATATGTATATTTTATTATATTATATGTATATTTTATTATATGTATATTTTATTATATTATATGTATATTATATGTACATTATATGCATATTATATGTATATTATATGCATATTTTATTATATTATATGTATATTATATGCATATTATATGTATATTATATGTATATTATATGTATATTTTATTATATTATATGTATATTTTATTATATTATATGTATATTTTATTATATGTATATTTTATTATATTATATTATATTCTAAAAATATTTTTAATGTTACTATATGATCATGGCTTGTGAAAATCGAGTTTTAAAAACAAATTTAAGATGAAATAACAATATTACAAAAAATGGCAGTGAAAATTTCAAACAAACAAATCAAACAAATCATAAGAAATGTTTTTTTGAAATTAAATGTTTATTAAATTATGAAATCAAGTATACTTTTCTATATGCTAATTGAGCACTTGGATAAAAACTCCAATAATTCCTTAGTTTTGATCGGTTAATATTTGTCCTTGAAATAATACATACACACACGCGCGCGCACACACACACATATATATGTATATATATATATATATACATACATATATATATATGCATATATATATATATATATATATACGCGGTGCTAAGATAAGTTTTAATCCATTTTGTTCGGATTTAATATTATCGTAGACTCTGGAAAAATTCAGTATGTAATTGCTATACATTTTATGTGCCGACTCATCAATTTGTATGATTTCACGTTCAAATAAACAACTAAAGTTATAATAGGAATACACTCTTCTAAAGCCTGATTTCTTTACCTGGTGTATTACGAAAATTCAGTTTGGGTACTGACACATTAGAAGAAGGATGTGCAACATTTTTTTTTGACTTGGAAAATTATAGAAACGTTTTGATTATTTTAGACTGGTTTTGAATCATGTTGCATGAATTGGGTATCAGTTTTTAAGTACAGGAAAGATTCAAGGCAGGCAGGGAGTTGATGATCAAAGGGTTGGGAGGAATAAGGAAATGAGAACGCCAGATATGATTGGCCAAATTAATAATTTCATGAATAAGGACCGTCGTTTGTCTATATAGACGAGAAGTACTCAGTTTGATGTCAGCGTGGAAACTAAACAATTATTTGTGAGGAACTGCAGATGCCGAAGATTTTCACGACTGACCTAGTCTACAACTCCATGCTTTTCATCAAGATGTGTATCAAGATAATTCGCACCCCCTCTCGCAAGAAGTCATCACTTGCTTCTTGTGAGTTTTGATTATTCCCTAAGCTTATGGGAAACATTAGTCTGTCGTTAGGAAACAATTGAGGGGATAACAGGCCAAGATGAGAGTCATTGACATACACAAGAGGTCCTCCATGCGGCCATCCAGAATTTTTTTAGCGATATGACAAGTGCTTTGCAACCGGAGGACATTACTTTGAGATTGAGCCGAGATTCCCATGTGTATTATCAGTAAGAGTTTTCATATAAGAAGAGTATAATAAATTTATCATTCGGCAAGGATAAAAAACAATATTTTCTATGATCCACGGATTTACAATAAATGGCTTATTTTATCAGAGAAAATGTTGTTAGAAAAACAATGTTTATATGCATTGAGAAATTTTGTTATTTAGCAAATTAATTGGAAAACTAAAAAAGCTTCCATAACCAGCCTTAAAGAAGACAAGGTTAAAAAGGATATTCTCTAATCTAGTCAAAACTAGTAGAATGAAATTAATCTGTCGTAATTTTTACTCTATATTTAATTGTTGATTTTTTTTTGTTTTGAAAAATCATCGGTTTTACGGAAAGTAAAATAATAATTAAATGTTTAAAGAATCTTTCTTGAAAATTATAAATTTTGAAATAATAATTTTTACATACCTGTAAAATAAAAAAAAAACAAATACATTAAAATTTCGTATTGAATTATAAAGCGTCGCATGTGGAATGCTAAGAAAAAAATACAATAACGAACCTCTACATATAGAGTAGCTAAATGAAAATGAAAACAATATAGGATACGACGTTAGTGGCAAGATAGGAATTAATAAACTTCCAGAGATGCTGAATTATATCTGTCCTCATAGGAAATAAAGGATACTAATAAAATCTGTTTTTCTACTTAATTATATATGGATTTACTTTTCTGTTCTGTTCGTTTTCCGTTGCTGTTTCTTGGATTTTGATAAATGTTTTGTTATTTTTAATAATAGTATCTTCCAGCTGATGGAGACGAATGCTAAAAAATATGTTGCGTAATCCTTTTAAATTATCAGATGTTGTCCATTATAGTACAGCTTTTCTGCTCTTTTTTACTGTTGAGTTTCGCTCCGCAGACGTGACTAAGCTGACAAAGATATGATCCCTTCATTGTTATCTTTCTCTCACATAAAATGGATAACAGCGCTTTTTACCCATTTTAAGAATGGCTTTCTGTTTTGACTGACGATCTCTGATTATCCAGGAAGGTGAACAGCAGAAGCCGGAAGTCTAAAAAAACAAACATGTTTTATATAATTACGCTGTCCTGTTCCAAACATCGTTACTTATTTAAGCGGGTTATCTCAGCGCTAATGAAACAAACTAAGTGACCGTTTCCCTTAAGTCGGTTTTAGGCCTTGATGCGATGACTCGTATCTGAATAAAAGTCAGCCCTGGATTTTTCTGGATACAATGCGCATCCTGTCAGCCTCTAATTTGTGAAAAAAATAAATTGCAATTACATAAAATAAACGTGTCCTCTGTAAATCATATGCGTTTAATTTGTACGCCCTGATTTATGACCTCCCCTATACGACATTTGACCTTAACAGTTCAACGCTTCTCCCTTCCTTCAAATCCAAGACCGGTAGGTCTATGTTCTTCATTAATTATTTGCACAGCATAGTCAGTCGTTCACTATTCTCTGCCTCACTCGTCTCCTCATAAATTCAATCAATACACCATGTTTTCCATCTTCCTTCATGCTGTTCTATATGTACGCGTTTCCTTATGACAAGTTACGCTATGGCCAGGCGTTATCATTGTCCAAGCGAGACACCTATTTAATAAAGTGAGTAATTAACCGCAAACGCAATGCAATTTTCATTCCTCAATGGACATGTCCGGCCTGTAGCTGACGGGTATTAAGAGAATTAAGCCAGAAGAAGCGACTGTTTTGTAGCTCTTTCTGTTTTTACCCAATCCCTGAATAAATTATACCACGAACACGAGCGGAAAGTTGTATATAATCGTAATATATTAGCAAACACTAAAATGATAGCAAGAATATTAAGACATTTTTAATGAAAGCATGAGAGAAAAGGTATGAATAAACTTAATATAAACCACTAAGATTAAAAAAAAATAATATTGCATGTAAGATAACAACTGTACGAAAAGGATTTCACAAGCTTGTAGTATTTAAACAGAAGCTAGCGGAATAAGAAGTTTTGTTACAATGGCCTTCAGGACAAGATCAAAGTGTAGTATCTGTTCCGACAGATACTGCACTTAAGATAATTTGTACCAGTCAATGGAGGGGAAACCCTCTATACTGGGACAATTATTATTTTTGGTAACCAGAGTGACCCCTTTTAGGGGAGCTGGTTTTTACCTCACATTAAAAACGGCCTTGTGCCTAATTTGCTCAGTGGGGGAGCAAATAAATACCATCTGTTCCGACAGATACTGCAAGCAAAGACCATATGTGGGGGCAACCCCACATATAAGACCTTGGTCAATGTAGGGGCAACCCTTCATACCAATTGTCACTATCCAGCTCCCCTACTCCCCGGAGAGTTGGTCCCCATTTCCCCTTCACTCCTCACATTAAAAATCGGCCTTGTGCCTAATTTGCTCGGTGGGGGAGCAAATAAACACCATCTGTTCTTCAGATGCTGCACTTCTATTTCTTGTTCTCTTTCGGTGGAGGAGAAATCCTTCACGACTGAGACAATTTTTATTTTTGTACCTTTTCTCCACGTTAAAAAACGACCCTGGTGTCTAACTCTGTCCCGTGGGGAGGCATAGTAAATAGGTACAATGAGGTATTAAAACACCGCATTTCTAGAGACCTCTACATCACCGAGACAAACAAGCTTTAACAAAGGATACAGAGAATATATGAAATAATTTAAAAAAAAAAATAAAACTCAATAATAGTATTGATATAAAAGACTACGACTATTATAGAACGGAAATGAGAGAGAAAGAGAGAGAGAGAGAGTGTGTGTGTGTGTGAGAGAGAGAGGTTGCTGCGAAGACGATTTTTAAGAAAAAAATAGAGAGATATGTGCTTGCACTCTATCAAGCAATTTACAATGGAAAAGAGATTAAAAAGTCTAAATATGAGGTATATTTGCAAAGAGGGTAAGATAGAAAATCGTTTCAGGTATTAGAACAGACAACAGATACATTTGCTCTTCATATATTTTCGTACTTTTGCACATTTTTTGCATTATATGCAAAACATGCGCAATTCCATGACCTCGTTTCAAATAAAGATAAAGATATTCGAAATACGTCGCTATACTTTCTCTGATATATATAGGGTGACCCCCCCCCAAAAAAAACAGAGGGCATTCAATTTTTTTTCTGAGCATTTTACAGCCAACGGAGAAAAAAAGGCCACATATCCTAGTGTTTTTATGCGACGTTTTGAATATATTAAACCAGTTATGACCAAAGTTTCATTTCATTCGGAAAAACACTAAGAAACGGGATCCTAATTACAGTTGGGGCCCGTTTTTTGGGGTCGTCCTGTATATATATATATATATATATATATATATATATATATATATATATATATATATATATATATTAAGTGATGCTCTTTGTGTAAACAAATCGACTTATGGTATTTTCGGCCTATGGCAAAACCGCGTTAATTCACTACTTCCACAGCAGCAGCCGTTTAGTACGGGCGGTTGGGTTCGATCCCGTCTAGCCGCAATGATGAGCTGTGATACATCAGACTAGAACATTTTCGCCATGCTTTGTCATATCATGCTATTTAATTGTTTAAAATTGCGTGAGTCTTGAACCTACACGGGCAAGAACCTACTGTATTAGTGAACTAGTTTTCATTAAAATCTCCTCACACAGCTAACTTGAACAAAATATTATTATGGTAAAGGGGGATATGCCTATTAGCCTTAACCTATAAAATCCAAGGCTCTACGAAGGATAGAAATATTTAGCTAGTAGGGAGTTTTAGAAGGCTTTAGTTTTAATAAATTAGCCGCCGGAATAGAAACTGTATTATGATGCTGTAAGAAATACTACTTAATGGGCATCAGTAGATTAATGAAGAAAACAAGTTGAAACAAATAAAGCAAAAATAGAACAGACACCGCAGAAGAACATATGCTTTAATGATATATTTACAAAATACTGAAACAAGCAAGATTACGTATTTGTGAGAGGGGGGTACATAGTAAAAAGAAAGCGTGTGGTTAATTAAATAGATAGTGCACAATGGATCGCCATCCAAAATATCAGAACAATACTTCATGCATCGTCTGATTGTAGATTTTAAGGATACATAATAGCCTCAGCTTTTAGAAAATTTATTTTTATCAGAAGCAGAAATGTCAATGTATCTAATGTATGGACTCAATGAAAAACTAGATCAGACATACAAACTATGGATTTTAGAGTGGATTTATCCTCAGAAGCAGGAATAACTCAGAAAGTAAAAGTAAACACAAGTTAATTTTTAAATCTGTGTCATACCTCAACTAGTTTCAGATCAATGGATGAGAGGTAACAGCAAACTGGGAATAGTATCATTAGTATATTCGTTAATATCCTGAATAATATCACGGATATATTATTGATGTAGAGCAGTAAGAGTGATGGGTGTAGCATCCATCCTTAAGAAATACGAGCGTTGATAGGAAAAACGAATTAGACAAAACCATCACGAGTCACTTCCAAACATTTAGACGTAATAATATGAAGAATACATATACACTCTGAAATTGTGTTCGTAATACTCTCGAATGCTTTCGAAATTTAAAACATGTTCTTACCCTCTCAGTAATTATCCACAAATCCATATATCTGTTTAATTACAACAAAATAATCTGTAGTTAAATCCATCCATCCAAAAGCCCTGAGAAAAAAATCCTTCATATACAAGGGATCTTTAAAAGAAAGGTCTGCGCCACTAAATCCGAGACAACTATAATGAAACAAATGGACTTGCACTAAAATCTGAAATAAAAAATGTGATACATCCTCAGTGATTGCAGTGACGGACCAACTTCTATTGATCTAGATTTGAGGGACTGTAATTTTGATGCTCCGTGATGAATTCAGTAATAGGATGCTAACAGATGATGATGATGATGATGATGATGATGATGATGATGATGATAATGTTTTGATATAGTTTACTTCCATGAATCTGTTTACAGTTTTTCGTATGTAGAATACGACAGCAAGGAAAATGGTTAAACAAGTTATACATCCTGTATTTATGATGATGGTGTTTTTGCCATAACCGCCTGAGTGTTGAGCGAGAAGATCAAAAAAATAATTGAAAATAAAATTAAAAACAAAATGTCTTTGCAATGTCTGACTTTTGAAAAGTTCCAACAGAAAAAAAAAACAACTCGAAAAACACGTGAAAGTCTTTTAAAACAAATCGTGTTGAAGTTTTTAATACACGTGTTATTTTTTTCCTCGGGTGAAATTCTTTAATGTCACGTGAACATCTTCTGAGGTTTTCCTCTATATTTTTTTTAAATGTTTAAAAGATGATTTCGTTACATAATTCTTGAACATGTTTTCAGGTGATAGAAGCTATTCCTACGTATATTTTGTTTTGATTTTATTTTCAATTTTAAATTTAACATTTAAAAATATCTCTGTTTACTCTTAGAAAGCCAGTTATATATATATATACTAACCATAATATGTTCACAAATTCTGGCAAATAGGTATGATGAATGAACATACATGACATTACACCATAAAAACGGTGGTAATGCCTGTGAGGTGATTATTATGCCAATGTACCCTATGCTGAATACTATTAACTCAAGCAACGGAGATTATACCCAATAGGATGATATAATCACTACATATACAATTTACCAAGACCCCCTCAAAAACATATGTGCAATGCTTGAAAACATTGTACAATGACAAATAACATGTTACCCTGTCTTCAAAAATGAAGAATCCCTGCTGGGAAGCATTGACACATGTCTATATAAAACAAAACAAAACTACCCATCCGCTAAAAATATCAAAAGAAAGGATGTTGTAATACTTGGGGTGATGGTTTTGTAAAAACTGACTTTGTAATTTACTATTCCTTCTTAATTGAGCATTAAAAATATAAAAAATAGAATAGTTTCAATTTCGGATTCGTGGGGATCACGTCTGCATTAGAAATATATTTTAACATTTCAAATGAAAACGTTTGGTAAGTGTTTTGCTATTTCTTTATAGCCCTCACTTCTCTGGATTGATGAAATATTTTGTTTAAAAATCTCATATTCTTCGTTTATACGATGCTTCCAGAATATACTTCCAGAACGTATTAGAACGACACACGGTGTCCATTTCACCCGGAGAAGATTATACTGTGAAGGGAACTAGAGTTTCATGTGTGTACCATGAATAACAGTGACCATCCAATAGAAGTCTGGAAACATATTGAAGACACCTAATGCCCCATTGCCAGAACCGTAACGACATAAATTATTGACTTACCGATCGTGTTCAATAACCGTTGAGTATGTAGCAATAGGAGATGAAGTTTACAGAAAGGCCTCAACATTTAGCTGCAAGAAATGCAAATCTCCCAAGTCGTCATCTCATTAATCGGAGTATCCGTATGTACCGTTATGTTTAATATGTTAACACATCGCAAACAATAGAATAAAACGGATAAAGAAAATAGATAGAACGTCAACTTCGTTTTAAGGTTTTAAGAGAAGGCATTTATTTCTCATTCACTCGACACACGTGATTTATTCACGTGTCTAACGTGAGCGTCTTCTCTAACGTGATCGTTCTCTAATTCATAGTATGTTTCTTTTTCTTTACCGCGACTTTTTTCTATACTATTAATTTCTTGTAAGTAAAAAAAAAAAGGAAAAATACTCAAATTGAAATCGAACCCGAGCACGACTTAGCATTTGCATATAGCTGCGCCCACACGTAGACCACTTGTGAATTTAGGATTCGCTTTAAAATTTCTATTTCGGGGGAATCCTGCTTTACTAGCCTAGGGTTATGACGCTGCCATCTATATATATATCGATAGAAGTCAAGTATACGTTCTGTTTTACACAGTCAGACATCCGATCATCATTAATGATGAATACGTAAAAGAATGGGCAATTAATGATAGCATAACATTAACTAGCCCCCCCCCAAAAAAAACTTATAAATTTGAACGGAGTTCTTGCGGAAAGAAAAATTATTCGACCCGACGATCACTCCCGTTCACATACCCATTTTTACGTATGAGGCTAGTACAGTAAAAAGAAACAAAGAGAAACGAATGTATTTTACGATTAACTGAAGATATGTGTGTGTGCGTCAGCTTGAATTTAAATTTTAAGTGTATTTTCTTTTTGTGGAAAAATGATCTTTTTTCTCTTATCTATTCTGTTAACACAAAACTCATCAACAACACCACCAAGAAAACTAATGGTGTCGAACAATTTTATCTTTCTCGCCTTTGCTGTTTTCAAGACACAAGTATATATTCACCCGCAGGAGGAATTGTCCGAGAAACACCTTGCGTTTCCGGTTGTTAAAATAAAGCGAAGTTGATTATTTGGCTTCAGAAAAAAATCGAAACAAAGCTTGATTTAATGCAAATGGAAAAACTAAAAATGGCGGTTGTTTAAAGTGGTGGTTACGAACAAAATGTGAATCAAGGAGAAAATCAGGATAAAATATAAAATATTCAGTAAATGTTAAATATTGAAATACTGACTATATCTAATACGCAAGTAATTTTCTAGAACATAAAAAGCGTTCATTAGTTTCTAGTTGTTTTTTAAACCCTGATGGGTATTTTATGATAAGACTTATCATTCAATATATATTCGTGCCTAAGAAGTTCGAAGCGAACTGTCTCAATTCATTAATACAAAACTGTCTTGTTTAATCCAAAATTATTTAATTATGCTATAATCTCTTTTGCTGATTCAACGCTTTAACCATACAGCGTATTTTAATGTTTACAGTTTTTCAAAGTTTGTTAGGGCAAGTACCAGTTTCCGATGATAAACTTCGACACATAAAATAAACAATGCCTATTCTGAAAAGATCGTACACCAACTTGTGTTTTTGTATTCTTTTGGTGCATGTAAATCCTTATATCATAAAAGCATTATTTGAAAATGTATGAAAAAAAATGCGACAAAGAATAAAAATAATTAGTGTGGAAAATATAATCATAAAAATAAATTAAAACAAAATGAAAATAAAATAAAAACTAGCACGAAAAAAGTATGAATCAAATTTAGTTAAAGAAATTTTAAAAATTTAAAAAAATATTAAATAAATACAAGCTCGATTACAAAAATATTGTATGAGATATATACGAAGAAAGTGAAAGAAAACCTAGGGAGCAGCTATTAAATTAAAACCCGTTTAGGCAGGGTCCACGTTATCCGTGAATTGCAAAAATAAAAATAAAAAAATAAAAAAAAAAAACTGTAGATGACATCGACTGGCACCATAAGATACACTCTGGATAGGAATAAAAAAAAAAATTGCCTCAGTCATGAAGGATTAGTTCTCCAACGACTGAAGACAGAAAAGGTGAATTGTAGCATTTTTATGTTTCTTTAATTGTTTGTTCCCTAAATTCATAATTCAGTTTTATAAGGATTTGATTGTATATTGCTTTAAAATTACGTCATTTTACGTAGATAATATTTATAGTTTATATTGAATGAAGTTCAGTTTCATTATTAATCGAAGTGAGTCCATTTCTTTTCTTTTTTTAACATGATTTAATGCTCTTTTTAAAAATGCCCTCATATAGTATCGACAGTGACAGTTTGACAAATCTTACCTATATTGCCTGCAGCCATTTTTCAGTTCTGTCACACACAAGAAATTCTAATATCTAAAACGGAAAAAAACTGTGTTGACATGGAATATACAAAGAGATGTTGTCATGCAATCACTGAGAACTAAACCGATATTTACAAACAAATTACACTCGCTACAACGATGTTATCCAGCAAGCTAACCTAGTAAGAAAATTAATATTAGTATTTTGATAATCTTAGAGATTATAGTATTATTTCTACAGTAAAACAATGTCGCAAAGCTATGATAGCAACTGAAATAAAATTCCAATTCCGGGTTTTGCTCTCATCTGGGCTCATACGTTTAATACATCCAAAATGGGAATTCGAAACCCGAGTTTCGTGCTTGCGATGCAAGCACTCTGCTACTTGAATAACGGCACTACATATAAGAAATCAGTTAGCTATGATTTCCGAAAATAATTATATAATTTCTCACATTCTGTACATACTAATGCGTGTATATATATATATATATATATATATATATATATATATATATATATATATATATATATATGTGTGTGTGTGTGTGTGTGTGTGTGTATTATTCAATTTTCACCCAAAACAAGGCACAGTGCCACTTTGAAGCAGGGGGCTACTATTAAGGACTTAATTAGCGGGGTTATTATGAAGGGAGATGAGTAGAAAGATGTTTGTTAACATTACACTTGAACTTCTGCTTATCATTGCAGTTAGGAAAACAGAATCCCGGAAGGGAGTTCCAAAGACCCGCAGTTCTGGGGAAGAAACTATTGGAGTAGCTCTACTGTAAAGGGATGAGGCTTAGTAGCTTGTCGGGTTAGTCGGGAGTAGTTACGTCGGGGAGGTACAAGTGTTTGCAGTTCGTCAGAGCATTCACCATTAAAGTATTTGTAGAACAGGCAGAGGGATGCAACATCTCGTCGAGGGACAGAGGCTGAAGCCTAGATGACAGTTCAGGGCCTATCAGGTTGGCGACTCTCTTTTGATATATATATATATATATATACACTAGCGGGGGTACCCGGCGTTGCCCGAGTGTTTGTTTCCGGGACGGGGGGGAGTTTTAAAAAATGTTATGGTAGGTAAGTAGGAAGGATCAAATCCAGAGTCATGAGTAAAAGTAGGAAAATAAAGTGTGAAAAAAAAACAAAAAAACATCTGCAACTTTAACAGTTCGGCCACCAAGAAAAGTCCATTCCAGTTGTTTAGGAAAAAAAAAAAAAACGACTACGGTAGGCCGGCGCGAACGTGAAAATATAATGTGAATTGTCCAACACGCTAACCACTACACCACAGAGCACTGCAGCTTAGTTTAGTGATTTTAAATAACTTCACATGAAAGAACTACGAAGTCAAACCGGTGTTCTCTTCTCAACTGTTCCTTGTGAACGATCTCCAAACGGTGTTAAGTGGTGGCAGGGGGAGGAGGAATTTATTAGAGAGAAAATATTTTACCACTTCCATTGATCTTAACCGATTTTGGCCGTGACTTCTCAGCAGAAAAAGTAAAGAAATCTAAGATTATCGAGGAATTTGAGAAATAATAAGCCTATAACACATCTCAGATATTGTTCTGCCGTTTGTGCATATTATATTTGCATGAAATATCTTGATTTTGAATCCTATTAAGGTTAAAATCCTACGGGAAAAAATGAGTTCATTTTATTTATATAGAAGAAGAAGATAGAAGAATAGAAGAATATAGAAGAATAGATAGAAGAGAAGAAGATAGAAAGAGAAGATATATATATATATATATATATATATATATATATATATATATATATATATATATACGTCAGAATAATGTTATTTATAACAATGCTAGTGTCACGATGCAAACACAAGAAAAATTTTAAATACAGCTTACTTAAAATAAAATACCATACACTCTCTATATACATGTAAATGGGTAAAAACATAATACTAAATACATATCGATTTTGACTAAAATCTAAGCTAAAACTTTGCGAGTTAAAAATGTTTTTTAATGGCTTCCCAAGCATCTCTTCTAACTTATATAATAACATCCTTTTCTTGTTGATCCTTCTCAATAAAGGAGTATATAAGTCGTCCCTATTTACTAACCACAAAAAAGAGTAAATATTCCCCATTGCAAGGCAATTTCCCGATCCGCACATATGAATATGAACGTACAATACTTAATAATGTGTCATCCCTGTTGCTACTAAAGTAACTCAATTCTATAGCCTTAGTTACACAATCCTAATCTCTTAGCTTCTTGTTTTCTTAATGTTAATTAACAATATAGGAGCTAATTTGCAGTTTTGTTATAATTGAAGTCTTGTTACCTACACTGATTATTATAATTAATAGTATAGCTATTGGTATACTATCTTTATATCTAAATATATACTTTTTATGTATGAGTGTGTATGTATGTATGAGCGTATATGTATGGAAGATTAAAAACAAGACCTTCCAAAGGGCGAATGAACTCTTTTTCTGGGTCAACGGCCAACTAGCACAGTGTATAGTTGTGTGTGTGTGTGTGTATGTGTATTGGGGTGGAGAGGGCTCCCGTAAGCCGTGGTGAAGGCAACCTTTCTAGGAGAAGCAAATTTAAAAAACAAAGCGGGAGACCAGTACCCGCATTATGCTGGTCTGCAGTTTAATTTGTTGCTGGCTATCTTGCTCTTGCTTGATCCTGGATCTCAACATTTTGAACCGAGAGAGAGACTTAGCTGTCGAACAAAGCTAAGACTCTGTAACATCATCTTTGTATAGATACTCCCTCAGGCATTTGTGCTCATGGATTTTAAATGTCTGAGGGAGTGGCACTCGTCTGAAAAGACGTTTCAATCATCATATGTATAGATATATTATGTGTATGTCTGTGTAAATATGTGTATAATGTGTGTATGTAAGTGTGTATGCGTGCATGTATTTGTAAATATGTATATGTATGTGTGCATATATATTTATATATTATGCATGTGTATATATGCATATATATGCATATGTAGACATGTGTATAAAATATTTTTCCAGTTAAATATTATTACATATTATTATTATTACCGATTTTTGGATACCTTTCAGTTAGTTATTATTATTTTTATTTAACAGTGAAGTATTACCGTTAGGATTATAAAATAAAAATAACACGTTCTTTTAATACGCGTAGCCTTAGTTTAACTAATTACTCACAAATATTATTATATTCTAAACCTTCAGATTAATTCTCCTATTTTAAGGACATCATCAATGCATATAAAATTAAAACCAATAGCACCTTATACAGTAAATGATATTATTTGGGATGACTGAATTAATTCGATTTAAACAAATTAAAGAGATTAAGATGTATTTAGTTTAATTGGTTCAAAGGAAGATTTTATTCGGAAAAAACGCATTATCCCATTTGCTTTTTTCCTCTTCCGTTCTCTAATTTTTATTTTCTCTGTTTCTTTTTTCCCCTTTTTCCTCCCCTTTTATAGCCGGTACATAACGTAGCAGACTTAAGTGACCGATCTAAATTTTCATGAGTCTTTGGAACTTTGCCTGAAGAGATCACTTTCCTATATATATATATATATATATATATATATATATATATATATATATATATATATATATATATATATATATATGTATATATATATGCATATACATATATATATATATATATATATATATATATATATGTATTACGAGATATGAAAATAGCTCTAGGGTATTTGTTTATTTAGCTTTGATACATCGACTTTACAACGAGCATTATTTTTCCTGTATTTTAATTAAATTAGTATTTTTACTTTAACATACATTCTGCTCCATAGAAAATGGCTCTAACCCCCTTTAAATATGCATATATATATATATATATATATATATATATATATATATATATATATAAATACGTGTCCACCCCCTCTATCCCTTCATTATTACCTCCTCTCCTCACCACTAACGCTCCACCCCAGTAATAATATAGGTTTCTAATAAAAAAAAGCTTTCAGCAGACTTTAAAATTCTTCTCACTGCATCCATAACGAAGAATTTTTCCAGGAATATGCCAGACTCGGATTTATACTCAGCTATGAGGATTACCCAATATACAGCTTAGATGTTATTATCTCACTGCTTTAAAGAACAATCACCATGGACTTTACCACGCATTTTGGATCTAAAACTTTCATATCCTTTTCTTCAAATTCCATTACTATTTGACTTCTGATAAATCAATTATCTTGACTTTGACTTTCCATGTCTCACTGACTTCAGCAAATATTGTACACACCTTGTAAATATTTGCTAAAATGTTCTCCTCTGAAGAGATGGTAGACATCGAAACACTATAGGTTAAGGAGATAAAAGTTTCTTAAGTATATTTGTCTTGCTTAGAATAATAAAAATATTTGATATGAAACTCAAAAATTTCACTTCAAAAATGTTTTTTTTAGAAATTTATTGAATCACTACAATTAATATATTTATATATATTTATGTATATACATATATATATATATATGTATATAAATATATAGATAGAAAGCTAGATCGACGGATATATGTATATATATAGAGAGAGATAGAGAGGAAGAGAGAGGCAGATGCTCAAATAATTAAACATATACACACTTTTCTGCACGAGTGTTTCTGAGAAATTCAGTTTGTGCACGACAGTTGCTTAGTGGATTTAAAATTACATGCACTATTTTTACGTCGTCAATCCTGTTCTGAGAGTGACATTTGACATCAATGAAATAGATATTATATTCCCACAAACGATCGTTAAGACCAAATTGTCTTTAGATTAAATATGTGGCGTTTCTTAAATATATATATATATATATATATATTTAAATATATATATATATATATATATATATAATTGTGTGTGTGTGGCTGTCAGGTCATGCCATATGCTATTGGTGCCATGTAACCCAGTACTACCTGCCTGATGGTCGGCTCACCGGCGAGTAAATTGGTTCCCCCACCAGACTTGTTTGGTGAGGAGGGTGGCTAGTCTCCCTGAAGAATTAAAAAACAAGACCTTTCTAAGGGTGAATGAACCCTTTTTCAGGTTCAACGGCCAACTAGCACCATGGGTGTTTGTGTGTGTATATGTGTGTGTTGTGGAGAGGGCTCCCATAAGCCGTGGTGAAGGCAACCTTTCCAGGAGAAGCAAATCTCTGATTTTTTAAAAAAACATAAAGCGGGAGACCAGTACCCGCATAAGCTGGCCAGCAGTTTAACATGCTGCTGGCTATCTTGCTCTTGCTTGTTGCTGGATCTCAACATTTTTAACCGCGAGATTCACTTAGCTGTCGTACAAAGTTAATGCTCTGTAACATCATCTTTGTATAGATACTCCCTCAGGCATTTGTCTATTAAAATGGTTCTGTGGCGATGGAATCATTTTTGGGTTCACGGACTCTAAGACTCTGAGGGAGTGGCACTCGTCCGACAAGACGCTGCAATCATCTATATATATATATATATATATATATATATGTATATATACATATATATATATATATGTGTGTGTGTGTGTATATGTGGAATTTAGTTCTAGCCATGTTTCTGATATAAGTATATTTTAAAAAAATATTTACATTTTAATTTATGAGTGGCATTTGTAAATACCTAAATTTTAAAACAGGTGCTGAACATTCTGGAACATTAATTATTTCTTAATATATATGCTACCTTTTCTTTTTGTATCACACCGTGTAAAACATATGTAAATAACAATAGTTCGACGAAGTCGTCTGAAAAAACATTACCACCTTTTTTTATTATATCAGATAAAAGCGAACGTATATCATATCTTGATGAGCGTTTGTCTTTTTGAAGATTGCAAGATTGTTTAACTACAGATGACAACAAACAGCTCAAAAAACCCACACGAAACATGTGAACCAAAGTCATTAATTTTCTAGAGAGTAAAACTCTACTACCGATGACAGTAAAACACTGTTCAACTGGTTTTGTTCCGATCAAGACCACTTCTCCTGGATAATACTTGGTGGTATGGCTTACAAACAGTAACATACAGTAACTCTATTCGAAATGATTAACAATTTAAGTACTAGCATGTCTAATAATGTTTCTTTAAGTCAGATAAGTTTGATGCATTTGCCACATAAATCAACCAGCAAATTACTTTCCATATAATTAAAGAACTGTGTATTGTTGACTTCATACTAGCGACGCTGTAAACGATTCATTTTGAAGAAGCGGGTAAATGATAATGATTCAAACGGAAACGAATATCCCTAATCGCTCTTTGAAAGAGAATAACAAGCAGATAAAAATAATCTAAACAAGACGCCCCGTCGTCAAGAAGAAAAAAAAATAATAGCAAATTGACAAGTTTAAAACCCGAACACAGAACAACTAAGCAAATACACGGGATTTTCTAGCAAAATAAGAGAAGAAACCATAATGAAACGCACGAAAACATCGATACTTACGAAAGAACAAAAAAGACTAGAAATTAATCGGAACAAAAGAAATACTAAATATGATACAAAGGAACACAATGATGAAAAAAACTAATTTTTCACATACAATTTTCTATGAAAATAACAAACAAAAATATAACTACATGGGCCCAGCAGGAAATTTCGTCAATTGCCATACATCCCATGAGTTACGGCACTAGATTCTACTAATGATACACGAAATAGTATTCAATGGCCGACGAAAAGAGTGCACAAACAGACCTCTGCTGGAATAGAGCGGAGTACACCTGGATCTTGTGGAAACATCTTGTGGAGACATCTTGTTGAGACATATTGTCCCTCAATTACCGAGAAGACTAGAAAAATAATTAATAAACAGGTTTTTCATATAACGCAGAATCATTTGCACTAGGTCGTGAAAGAGGTGGACAGTACTGAAAGTCTGAGGAGAAATGTCCCTTAAACTCTACGAATACACAGGGGATTTAGCAGCGAAAAACCACAAAGGTAAGTACTCCTAATGAGTTAAAATTAATAATAATAATAATAATAATAATAATAATAATAATAATAATAATAATAATAATAGTAATAATAATAATAATAATAATAATAATAATAATAATACAACCAGAAATTATGAAAACAACCGATATTTTGGGAAATCCTTAAATGCAGAAACTAAGCAACAAACATAGAGTAAACTCAATCAATTAAACATGGAAGTACACATTTATTTGAACATGTACTTCCATTTTAAACTCCATGAGGTCCATCTGTATTTGTTATACGCCGTGCAATCTCAAATATTTTAATGTTTGTTGAACAGCACACAATCTCAAATGAAGTTAAACCTATTAAAAAGTCATGTAAATAACTCTCAATAAAATAAGTTTAAAATGAACATTAAGTAATTCACACTTGAGCATGATGACACAAATCCCGGTTAGAATCACAGATATGACGTGCTGTTAGCAGAATACATAGCTTCTCTATATCCCATTTCCTATCAAAGACGGCTACATTTCCGACACGTTTCCAAGACCAGCAGGATCTGAATGCCTCACTTATCTATGATTGTACAACAAATGCCCACAGCTCACTCGGGGATGCTGATCGCGCTGTGATAATATTTGAAACTGCCCTAAAACTGAAGACCCACTGCTCAAAACGACGAGGTATTACAAAAAGGCTAATTGGGAAGCCATCAGGGACCTCAACAGAGATGGCCCATGGAGAAATATCTCTTCCAGCCGAACAGTGCGCAAATGGGACCACTAAATGGTTCAAAACTGCAATTGAAGCAAATGTCCCGCATGGAAATTCTATAGCATGTCCCATTATTCCCAATGGTTTACTCCTACTTGTGCATCCACCATTGCTCCAAGGCAGAATGCTTACCGCAGATTCAATCGAAAAAGTCCAGTTCAAACGGACAGAAGTATATAGAAGCTAGAAATAATTGTAAGAGAGAAATAGCGACAGCCAAGAGAGAATACACTGAAACTTCCAGAAAACGCATCGAAGCACAGAAATGAGGAACCCGTGATTTTTGGAAAATCTACAACAATGTAGTAAATAATTAGGAATCAACGATTCCCCCAATATCAAACAATTATAAGGTTGCTTGCACGGCAACCGACAAGGCTAACCTGCTTGCTAGTCTGTTTGCCTCAAACTCCGCACTGGACGTGACAGACCACTCCCTCCCCTACCTTTCTTTGCGGACATACGCCACACTAGTCCATTTGGAATCACCCTTTCTCAGGTACATGGTATCATAAAAAAACTAAAAATAAAGTGGACCCGATCTCATTCCGACGGTTATATTTACAAAATGCTCAACTGAAGTTGCTCCAATTCTCTCCAAACTTTACAATAAATGCCTGAACGAATCTTGCTTTCCCGACTGCTGTAAAACCGTTATGTGGTAGCAGTCTTCAAGAATTCTGGTGAAATTACTGACCCATTAAATTATCGCCCCATATACCTTCTCGCGGTTTTTGCTCAGATATTTGAGTCCTTAATTAATCAAGCCCTAGTCCAACACCTTACGGCTGCAAAATTCCTTATCGACAAACAATAAGGGTTTAAGCAAGACGTTCCACAGCAGATATCGTAACTGTAATCCTTGAATGTATATACCATTCACTGGACAAAACAGTGGAGGGTAGAGCGGTAGCCCTAGACATATCTAAGGCTTTTGACAGGGTATGGCACGATGCTCTCTTAAGGGAAATTAGAGCATATGGTATCACCGAAAGAATACATAAAGTAATTAAAATACAAGTTGTCCTCGACGGGCGTACTTCTAAACAATATGATATAAATGCGGGAGTACCTCAGGGGTCTATCCTTGGACCTTTATTATTCTTGATATTCATAAATAACCTCCCTGATAAAATCGTTTCGTATATGGGAATATTTGCTGGTGACACCACTCTCTATAGCAGGCATGAGGAGAAAACAAATGAACACATATCTAAGAAAATGGCAGAAACACTAGAGAAAGACCTCCAATCTGTAGTGGAATGGGGACAAAAATGGATGGTCACATTCAATGCTGCCAATACTAAGCTCGTTCCTTCAATAATTACAAGAAACCTTCTCTACCACCAATAGCAATGGCAAAGATCACGTTTCCTGAAAGTACCTGCTTTCCCGAGTGTATTTACACGCAGAAGTTCAGGTTTAACGTGAACAGATATATTGCTGCCAAACTCCCTACATACTACCCCTGTGGCTTAGGTCCTTAATAGTAGCCCCACACGTCAAAGTGGCTATGTGTCTTGTTTGGGGTGAAAATGTAATTAAAAAAAAAGGTTATAAACAATTAAAAACGAGGTTTTGACGAATAGTTGGCCTAGTAATATTGGGTTCACCTGATGAGAAAAATGAATGAACACCGCGATATTGTGTGCTTAGTTAGGGCAGGCTACAAATACAGGCTACGAGTCATTAGTAATTTTCGACAAAAAAAAAGTATAAATGCGGACGTATAAAAGGCAGGAGAAAAATCCAGGTACATATGACAGTTACGAGGTTGGTACGAGGGCAAATAACTCGGATTAATTAGAGGGGAAAAGTAAAATATGCTGTAAATACGTAACAAGAATAATTATCTAACAATATGCCTTAGAGTTTTTTTGTATGTTTAGAGATGTATGTGTGTGGGATGGCCCTGTTTTGTGGTCTTGGATGCTTTGCTGGAGAGAAATAGAAAAATCGCAAAAAACTACCGTCAGATTTAGGGATTCAGTCGGCGAGTTTTAGTTAAATGTTATGTTTCCGGTGTTCTTATCGATGTTTTTAAGACTCCAAACAAAGAAATCCAAGTGAATTCGGATTAGAGAAGTTATCTTTAGGATTAGGAGCCAACCATTAAAAAAAATAATAAACGCGCTTTGCTGTATGTCCTAAAAGTAGTCAAATAGTTAAGAGAATGCGACAAAGCTCTAATTAGTGGAACATCCAAGGGAGAGAAAGAGTCAGGAAGCATCAGACGAGAGGTCGTCGAGTTGGTAAAGAGGCAAGGATGACCTCTTTTGTTACATCATAATGGTTGATGGATTAAACAGCTAATATTGTTCATAAAAGGCTGTAGCCTACACCCAAAAAGGAAATATTCCAGGAAGAGTGGATGGAGATTCCAATCTAAAAATTAAAAATGTACTTGAATTTTAAAATTCGCACATTTTTTTTAAAAGTGCGAAGGGTGAGGGATCTTTTATATTCAAAGGGACTGATCCTGGTAGTTAATTAGAATCGAAACTTATATTTATTTAAAAAAACAGCTGGAATCGAACTCAGTATTAAACCTTAAAATGAATGCATATAGTCATTAGATGGGATATTTGGAATGTAGTGCAGTGCCCACTATAGTAGAAATAACTATACAACAAAGTTAGGTCAGAGCAGAACAAATAGGACAATGGAAATTAAAAAAAAAGTTCTTTGTGTTGCCAGAACACATGTTGGAAGCATATGCAATGCCCATGTGAATCCTATTTACGTTTGGCCACTTTCTGACGTCACAAAGAAATATAGACACAATATATTAGCTTAGCTTAGACTAGCCTTCAGGAGAGTTAGAGTGTAGAGCCGTCAGAGTCCAGTTCGAATTGGAATGAAAGTTAGTCTGAGCTCCTTCAGGAAGCGTAGGGGGGAACGGAAAAACAAACCGTAGAAATATATTCTCATCATTCCCATCACCAGCTGGAAATAAATGCGTGGTATTAATTTATTTAATGCGAACTATTATCCTCATCTTTCTTAGGTGTTGTTTAACGACGTTCCGGCCAACTATTCCTCTGGCCTTCGTCAGATGGTAACGGTCACGGGATAGGAACTCCGAATCTACTAACTGCATTCTCAGCAATTACTGACGTCCATAGATGTTGTCGACTCACCACGTTGCAGCCAAGTAAGCCTCTAGCCGGCTTTGGGTAGGATTGAAACCGCTATCTTCAGACAATTCTCACCTGGAGCCGTTCCACCTGACGAATGTCAGATGAATAGTTTGCCGAAATGTCGTGAAACAACATCTACAAAAGATGAGAATAACAGTCCGCAAATAATAAATTAATAAATAATACTCATCACAATAATGAATTCCAATTAAATAATACATATATCGCGTATTGTAAACCTTTCTCTTCGTTTTTCATCAACCGCATTAATGTTTTGTCTTCGTCTGATATTGAATCCTCATCCGTTATAAAAAGTACCGTTCATACACACATCATCTCTTCATCTCTATAACCTATCGCCTATTATAAATGTCCTCGTCGTTCTGTGAACACCTCCGCTATACTACAAGAGTACTGTAAATCTGGTAAGATTCGTTATCATTTTTAATGCCCCCAGGGAAATCCTTGATAAGGACTTTTATTTATACTCCTTTCGAATAATTTCCTACTCGCGTCTCATATAAAAACAGCTTATTATACCTGATACCTCTTCTATTCATAGAATGTGACGATCAAAATCTAAGCTACGGGAAAGCGATATTCATGAAATACAACCACAGTTATACTTTCTATACAATTAATAATACAAGTATCCGGTGGATCCCTAAGTAGATCATTTATCCATTTAAGATATTTTGTATTTAGTATTGCAAGATTTCCGTACCGCGCATTATTAGATAAGCTAAGCTGTGTTCAATGGCGAGCTACGTGCTATATTAAGTTGTGCAATGATGCAGCGGTTCATGTACGTATTAATATTTGAGTCAAGAAAGCAGTTCAAACCCTTATGATATAACAACTCGTTACCAGAAGTAAATTATTGATAGATCTCTAAAAGGGTAATACACAAACAAAAGATGAAACGAGGAGAATAAAGCAGAGGTATAAGTCAATATGGCGAATGATGTCAAGTTTTCACGAGCTGAGAAAAAACTTAAATGTCAAATGAACTGTATCCATCGAATAATTTGAGCCCACCCATGCTACTAATGTTATAAGGTGAAAGAAGACTTTTATAATCGTCAAGTCCAAAATGTCCTATTAAAAACTTTGTTTGCTAAGCCAATCCTTTTGTTTTAATAAAAGTACATTAATCAATTTGTGTAGAAAGCTATAATGCCTCTTTCTTTTGTGAATCAATTTTGGTCAGAAAAAAATCTAGTTCTGAAAACATCTCTTTTCTCTTTTCTGCATGAAGCGAATTAGTATTAGTCTAGCATCACTGACGGCCATCATGGTCCGTGTAGAAAAGAGAAAAACGAGGATATCATTGGGTTGAAACGCGACGAAAAATAAACATCTTTAGTCAACAAACGACAAAAATGAAGCCAGTGAGCAAAAGTTGTATCGCATGCACATATCTATAAATAATTGAGTTCCCGGTTTAACGTATTACAAAAAGAATAGATACCTAAGACACAAAGAAAACGCTAACGTCAGGTAAACGTAAAATAGCAATAAGAAATTCTTCGTATACAGCACTTTCCTCCATTTATTTACCTAATGTTAGTTTTGGTAGCAAACAACCAGTAAAATAAGTATGAGAGGCATTAGCTATTTGTAATAGAAACGCAGAAAGTAAAATGGAGTTTTAGAGTTAATATTTATCAAGACGTCAGCGTAGAGATGATACTTGTAAAGATGGCGGGTTTACACAGCGAAATGACCATGCCATCTGACAAAGATATTTCCGCAAAGTTGCTGGATAAGTTATCCAAATATAAAGCTATTGTAAAGGAAATTAACTCAATATGTCAACTCCAGATGCGTATCGACCTTGTAGCCACTGGAGCGCGTTGCGAAGTATTTATAACTGCTGAAAGAATATAAAGACTAAATCCACCGGAATTCTGATATATTTGAATTCAATAATAGCTATGCAATATATATATAGGACTCTACAGACATTTTGAAAAGTCTGATTCTTGTACATCTACATTGTCTGAAAAGTAACAGGATTACTGATACAATTACGCTGTTTCAATACTAAATAGAAAACTCCAATGTTTCTCTTCAAAAATATAGTCGCTCGTGTCTACTTTAACGACCATACTCATGTGTCAAAGGCAACGTGTTTATTTACGAGTTCAAAATAAGACGAAAGGTTCTTGTTTAATGTGAGAGAAAGTCAGCCTTATCAACAAAGATTGGATGTGAATAAAAGTAAAAACCTAGTGTACAGAGAGTTCTTTCTTACTGAACAAACAAAAATATGGAGCGCAGTATCACAATGGATTCTCTACTCTTAGCTAATTTATACAAATATTTTTTTTAAATACAGTAACAATAACAGTAATATTCGCTTGTCTTAGTCATAAGGCTTTATTCATTTCTTGATGGGGGGGGGGGCAACGGACATATCTTTACATCAAAACTTTTGCCTTGAATAAACTATATATTACTATATAGTACTGCATTTGCCCAATGGATTTCAAACTACTTAAACTACTTTCAATGGTTTCAATTAGACTTGTTTACAACATATGTATACTTTACTAACTATGACGGCCTAGAAAAAACGAAATATAAAATAATTACACAAAATACTAGCTATGGGATTCAGTTAATTAAAATCTTGCAATTCTTTGCTAGGTGTTAATTTGTATGTAGTTTTTCCTGTCAATCGCAAATAAGCAAGTCAGCCTTTAAATAGGAGAGGTACATGAGAAAAATACTAAAACCACAGATCGACATTAAATATGAGAATGACTTATGTCCTCTTAGACAGGAATAAACATTTATGGGTGGAAGTAGCTAAATAAAACCAGCGGGGTGGCAATCATTGGGAGCTCTCTTGAACTAAAACATAAAACAGTAGCAGAACTCATTTATTTCACAAGCTAAATTTCTTTTTAACCAAATAAACTAAGTCCAATTCCAGATAAGAAACTCCATAAGAAACATATTTTTCAAAATAAATTCACTGGTGTCTACTGTAAAAACCATACGAATGGTGTTTGAATAGTATTGGGGTTTGTATTACAGCGGATACACTTCATGTCCAAACAGCTTAGTCTGTGATATCTCCCTTCAAATAAATTATCTTTTTTCTACTTTTAAGTAAAATTATGCCGCGACTTATTCCATTTCTCTCTATGAAGTGACGCGATTAACCGATAATTATCAAGTTCGGACAACAACCTACATAGTTTCTCCTAAAAAGAAAACGCTCTACGGTATTTAAACTTGTATAGAAAAAGAAGTAACGAGAATAAGATCGGAATCGATTTATTTCTATTACAATTTCGTAAACCATGCCTGTCTTCTGACCAAATAAATCCTCCTCTGGTTTAACCTATTCTAAGGAACCACTTTCCTAGAGAGGTAACGGTGGTTAATTTGTTAACGATACAGAGTGCAAAAAACTGTCATTTAAGGTGTTAGCAGCCTTTACAGTGCGATGCCATTCTAGGAAGAAGTCAAACTGGTAAGTTAGCGAGGAAACAAATGACAATAATAAAACAGCGGATTCATTCGAATAAATGATGTTCAACAAACAAGAAATAACACACTGTTCTGCATTGGGTAAACACTTTTTAAATACGACTTTTCTGATAGTTGCTTTTAATTCATTTATATTCGGTTTGCAGAGAGGAGTTAAATACGCCTTTGAATGTTTTACCAAATTATTAGATAGCAAGATCAATGAAAATTCGAAAGAATGAGCAATGTGGTTAATTAAAAATATGTTTTGATAAAGGTGACATTTTTCCGGATAACACAAAAAATAGAATTTTTGACAGAAAAAACTAATAATACTCAGTGAATATAAGTTTATTTACATTTCTTTGTAAATACTGTCGATTATATAAAATATAGAACTAACCGGAATGCGATAAATTAATATCCTAAAACAATCCACAGAATGTAATATTGTCTTACATAGTTTAATAAAAATATAATAACATCCTATTGTAAGAGATCATTTTTAATCTAGCACTTCAATTCAAATAATGTCCTGTTTCTTTCGAATGCTTCTTTTTACGTAATGTTTTGCTTACTTCTTTCTTCGAAAAAAACCCGTTGCACGTTCGTATTACTACAGGTTTCTTTTCCCACACCATTACAACAATGAGCATATATTATTGTAATAATATTCGAACACGAGTCTATATCAAATATGGTCACTATTATAATATTTTCCTTGTATGCCAAATTAGCAGTTTTAAAGCCGAATTTGCGAAGTTGTCCTTTATTGCAGCGGTCTGGCTTCTAACAATTGTATTTAGAGCTTAAAAAAGCGTGTAGTAGGGTATCCACAATTATTTGCCTAAAAAGGAACAAGTAGAATATTTTAGACTTGTTTATTAAACAACAAAAAAATAAAAAAAAAATGAAATGTAATTAGTTTTACTTACTTCCTCTTCAAGAGGTTGGATGCAAAGTAAACTTTGAATTACGCAATGAATTCATTCATAGAAAATCTTTGAACGATTATGATTACGAACTGAACAGTGGTTTCAAAGATTAATATATAAGAACACTCTCTTGCATGAGGGAATCTTAATGGTGATGTTTTTTTTTTACATTTTCGCCCCAAACAAGGCACATTGACACTTTGGTGTAGGGTGCTACTATCAGGGGCAACAACTACTGGGGCACTATGTTGGGATTTGGGCAGCAAGATGTCGGGTCACGTTACACTTGAACTTCTGCATGTAAGTACAGTTGGGGAAGCCGGGACCTGGAATGGAATTCCAGAGTGTAGCGGTTCTGGGGAATAAATTACTGGAGTGAAATATAAAAGTAATATTTAAGCCTTGATACTGTCGATAGGAATGTAGTATCTTGCATGAATGGAATGAACCGAATCGTGCCAGACAGGCGGAGATGCTAGAGACAGGTTTGGAGTAATCGCTAGTGAACATGTGTTCGCTTCACTATGTTATTTGTAGGGACAATTGCACCAAACTGGTGAAGCGATATCGCTTAGTCGATCAGTTACAAATATAGAGCGTGGATTGGGATTGTCGTACCATAGACAACCAGGGTCGTTCTTTTAACATGGAAAAAAGGAACAAAAATAAAAATTGTGTCAGTCGCGAACAACCGGGAACAAAAACTTGAAGTGTAGCCAAAATCAGTTACTCTTGCCTCTATAAGATAAGTTTTTTAGTGTTTTAAACTTATTTTAAAGCGTTTATTCAGTGCAATAATGAGTAGTGTTGTTATTAGCTATTTCTCTCGCTTATCCTCTCTTTTTTCTTTCCCTGTCTTCTATGTTTTCACGAAGTCACACTCGCATATAGGATCGTGCACGTGCACGCACTTCACAAAGCATGCAAAAAAAGAGCTTCCCCGACTTAATTACAGTGTTCGGATTTTCAATACAAACGGAGTGCGTGTGAAAGATATTTATTTTCCTTGGGAAAACGAAAAACGCACACATAGTTATAAAAACAGAAATGTTAATGAATTTTGAGTAATGCCCTCTGGCAATGCTGTCATTAAGAAGTTTGAAATGAGAATATTGAAAAACTACCAACATGTTATTGAATTTCATTTTCTCATATGATAAAAAAATAAAATAAACCGAAATGTTCACGAAAGTGTGTATTAAATAGCAGTAGTTTGTGTATAAAGTAACTTCCAAAAAAATAAAGAAATATTTAAAAAATATATTATATATTATTGATCATGTAATAATACGTTAATGTCATTTTAATGATTAGTTAACAGTGCTTCGGTAACTCTATATCTTACAATTGATACAAGAAAGGGATGCCCTCTTTTCATGTAAGGAAAAGGCATACTAGATAAATGAGAATGATATTAGGAAAAGGCTACAATCGAACCCTGTAGGCAAATGTTACAGATAATGGAAATTGGAATCTTAGAACTTCAGTCCATTGTTAATTCTATTAGAATAGCGAAATATTATTAATGTTGGAAAAAGAGTCGATTGTCCATTCTTTTAGAAATCTGGATATTAAATATGTCAGTTAAATGAATGCACAATGCGAGTTAAAATATATTGTTTTAAAATAGGTTTGATAGTAAATAATTAGAATTAAGGATTCTTTGTTTGCCAAAAAAACGTGTTGGACAGACATATGTAAATCCACGTGAAAGTTAAGTCACGCTAGGAACACACTCCTGAGGTCATAAACAAAGGAGATTTCTCAATATAGGGATCGAGGGATCGAGGTTAGCGAGTCACTTAGAGACAGAGTCAGAGAATCAGGAAAGATCGAGAGGCGAGCCCCTGAGAAGCGAAGGGAGGAAAGTAGACGATGCAGACATACCAGCTGAACTCCTAACATCACCGTCGGCCGGTCGAAGAATAAAGACATCATCTATATTTTGTAACTGTGTGTTGTCCCGTGTCGTCATTCCTTACAACAGAAAAGATAAATGTGTTTTATCATCATCATGTAACGATCTTTGTGTAACTCCTTCCAAGTCATGTGCCTCCTACCATCAACAATAATGCATCTCAATACCCTCCTCTGTGTTAAAAGAACTGTCATAAATGCCCCCTATGATCACCATCGTTATTCGTGTATTATGAATACCCGTTAATGTGTCCACAATATGAACCCCCTATATAACTCAATGTGCCTATCTTAAGGAATGTATCCTTAAGAATAAGCACATACTCCATGTCCCTGACTATCTTGAGTGTTGCGTTAGAAGTCAAGTTACAATAACGTTTCATGGAGGAATCATCTAAGGAAACACTTAGATAATGTCAACTTGTGGG
>NC_136493.1:40409900-40467400 GCF_053919585.1 Euprymna scolopes | reverse complement strand
AGATTTATGGTACAGTTATGTCCTTAGAAAACTTCCGATACTAAGGTTCTTATTTGGGGCTTTTTAGTAAATGTCCAGTCAATAATTGGTATAGCAGTACGCGTAGCTCATACACTTAAGGAGAGATTGTGAAGATACCATATATGACCAGAATAACAGCTTTTCGCTACAGACTGTTTATTTGCATAATAGACGATCATATAGCAATCGTACACATAGCATGCATGCAGGCTCGGCATAAATTGACACACGATTATATAGATGATGTTATATAAAAAAGCAAAGCACATATAATTGAGACGTGACACGCTAATATACGAGTAATACATTCACGATGCCGCATAAAATATTAGATTTGTTTACGTCAGACAATTTATTAAAAATCGATCATATATTGAATAATGTGTCCTACCTCTGTCAGAAATAAATGAATAAAAAAATGTTTCACTAGTGTTCGCATTAATATTTATTAGAAACACACACACAAATCTATATATATATATGGTAAGGTCATGTCATATGCAAACTGGTATCATGTAACCAAGGTACTACCTGCCTTCTGGTCGGGTCAACGGCGACTAAACTGGTTCCACCACCAGACTTGTTTGGTGAGGAGGGTGGCTAGTCTCCCTGAAGGCTTAAGAACCAGACCTTTCAGAGAGTGAATGAACCATTTTTCGGGTTCAACGGCCAAATAGCACCATGGGTGTTTGTGTGTCTATATGTGTGTGTTGGGGTGGAGGGGGTTCGCATAAGCCTTGGTGGAGGCAACCTTTCTAGGAGAAGCAAATCTCTGATTTAAAAAAAAAGCATAAAGCGGGAGACCACTACCCGCATTGAACTGGTCTGCAGTTTAACTTGTTGCTGGCTATCTTGCTGTTGCTTGTTGCTGGATCTCAACATTTTGAACCGGGAGAGAGATTAGCTGTCGTACAAAGCTAATACTCTGTAACATCATTTGTGTATAGATACTCCCTCAGGCATTTATCTATTAAAATATTCCTGTGGCGATGGAAGACATTTTTGGGCTCCTGGACTCTAAGTGTGTGAGGGAGTGCACTCGTCTGACAAAACGTTGCAATCATATATATATATATATATATATATATATATTGATATATTTAGGCAGCATTTTTTCATTCAAGAAAATATTATCAAATGCAACGGAGATACTTTGCGATTTTTTTTTAAATTTTTTGATTTCCAATATAATCTTTATTTATATCGAAATCTAAGATATTAACAAAAGTTCCATAATTTTGCTGCTCGAGCGCTTTCGATTCGTCCACGAATCATCTTCAGGCGTTGAAGTAAAAGTGCGAAGAAATGAAAATGAGAATTAAAAGTGAAAACTAAAATATACAGTAAACGGCGTTAGGTGATGATAAGTCAAACTATATAGAATCGATTAAAAGTCGATTAAAATATAGATCGATTAAAAATTCGAGTATTAATACAATATCATTAAGAGCAGGTTGAAGGGTTCTAGCATATGACGCTTCAAGAATTTTTAATATTTTAATATTATTTTCATGTTGGATAATTGTTATGTGGTCAACGAGGATCTTTCTAAGATTGTATATATATATATATATATATATATATATATATATATATATATATATATATATATATATATATATAAGCAAAAGTACCCGTCCTTGACTGGGTTAAAAACAGCCTACAGAAAATGGATTCTGATTTATTAACATATGATATATTATGAAAAGGAAGGGTTATAAAGAGATAGCTTCGAATTTATCAGTATCAAAACAAAAGCAAAATATGATGAAAGTAAAAATCAAATAGATAAACCTTATAATTTATTATACTATACCTGTTCACATTGAAACACTTATCACAATATTCTGTGGATCTATATTAAAAACCCTTGTTAAACTTTGTGACATATTTTCATTCTATGGAGGTCAGGTGCGAACAAACACCCCATAATTTTATTATACCATATTGCTTCAAACTGAAACATAATTATCAAATTATACTCACGCAGATAGATATGAAAAGTATTTATTTAAGTGTGTGCCTATTTCCATTCTATGGAGATCAAGCGCGAACGCAGACCCCACAATTTTATTATACCATCCCTATTTAAGTTAAAACATACTTATCAAAGTATTATTATGTACATCTATATCACAATCACTTGTAAACGTGTTTTTATTTTTATTTTTTTTATTTCCATACTTTGTGGACCAGGCGCGTGCGCAAACCCCACAATTATAATGAATCATCATTATGCCAGATCAAACATACCCATTCCTGTGTCTTGATACATCTTCTATCATTATATGTGATCAGTTTACTATAATAGTCAACAATAAAGAAGCGTATTCGTGATCAGACACCAACACAGACGTTCAGCTTTATATTATAGATATATGTTAAATTTAGACTTTTGCGTCCTTCTATTTATTATTTATTTATTTAATCATTTTCTTTTTACTTTGACTGTTCTGTAGGATTCTTTTTACTGTTTTTACTTTTACGAGTCTATGTGTTCTTATCAATGTTCTTACTTATATGTGTGTGGGTGTGTATGCTCTTACGAATGTTACGTGCAGTTCACTGCTATATGTGTGTGTGTTTGATCCTTACACCGTTTCTTGGCTTGGAAGATCTCGAGGTATGTATGTGCAAATAACATAATGCGTACATACCTTGTTGCCTTGGCCAGCGGGTGATATCTTCTGGTCGCTGGGCTGCCATCTCGTTGGGAAGTGGTACTTTCTGTTGCAGACTGATGTATCGATAAACAACAAGACGGATTTGATGCTTCAATCTTTTATTTCAAGGCAAGCCTATCATCTCGAAGCCTGATTGTCGGAAATCCGAGATTTCCTATCTGCATTCACTATTGCCTAAACCACTCTCCGCATGTGGTCGTCAACCGAAAGCCTACAACCACAATTCCCGTGTCACCCCTAATTTCCGGTGCATGTCATCCCTATTTTCCGGTGCATTCTCTCTAGGTTGATACCTGCCAAACCTAACCTTTTGTGATGGGAAATGAAAAATATACTTACATAACTTTCTATTTCTAAAACTAACTATATAGCAATTAAGCTGGGATTCGTAAAACTACATATATACATTTTGTTTTTACTAGAGCGGGATTTCAATGTCCTATTATCAGGTTGGTGGCGAGACCACGCCCTAATTATCGGTTATGGTAGAATGTGCATGGGACTTCACTATGTAAGATGGTGGCTTTAAATTCCGTTGCTTAAATTTAAATTGAAAACGAGCATGCCATAGTAAGCTGAGGAGCAGCCCCGCAGTAGCTTTCTCAACAAACAGTTCTGTTGAAAAGATTTGGCTTATGGAATTTTTGTTTAATTACATCAATAAATTAGATTTTTATATAGAAAGTATTATTATGATTTTTATAATATCTGGTAATTTAAGGAAAATATGCAACCACGTAAATCTATATGGATCATTTATGTCCGAGTTAATTGCAAATGGCGGAAATTGTCTGACTTGCTTTTTTCGATTTTTCTGGACACTTAAAATAACCTCGTACGTGGGCTAGAAAAGTTCGGTTTGCCATCTGAGATTGTCTGACGAAATGTCTGTTAGTATTTATACAAAAATAAATATATATTGGTCTTTATTATATAGTGCTAGAAAATTTCGAGATAGTTTTAGCTAAATGGGTATTAAGCATTTGGAAATTACAATTGATTGCATCAAAGTAATATATTAACTAAATAAAAAAAAACATTTTGCGAGCTTTTAATATGCGTCACTTTAATTGTCAATACTTGTCTCGTGATGCTCTTAAACATGGTTTTCAATAACAATATCCTCAGGGCTGTCGATGACAGAAACATTTTTAAAGTGTATTGGGACTTTATTGCTATTTCTAATCAGGTTCCTGCTCCATTTTTAACTGATCTGGGTTCGTGGCGAGAAAGTAAATTGAAAAGATGAAAAACAAAAGAAAAAACAAAACAATGAACTGCATAAAAGATAATTTAATTTGGGGAGTAAAATATTCGCTTTAAAATTGAAAACGGAATAAGCGTAATTATTAGATTGCATCAAATTGAGCATTCGTTCAGATCAATATTGCTATAAAAATGTTTGGAATCTACGGGGATATGAAAAGTTAAGATAACAATCTGCCGAAATAGCTTGTATTAATAGAAGCTATTTTAAATGGTCGTGTTTCTTTATTGTGAGAGATTATACATAATGAAACACAGACACACGTATGAATTAAAGGTGATTAAAGTAGAAAGAGATGTAATTAGGTAGATTAAAGATAGAGGCAGAGGAAGTTAAAAGAGAAAAAAAAAAACAAGTACTTGAAAGAGTTGAATGAGCGCAAGATAAAAAGAAAACTGGAGAAAACGTTTTATTAGTTGTTTTTAAAATTGAAAATAATATTCCGAGGCAAGGGACAGAGATAGAAGGAGAGAGATAGACAGAGAGAGAAAAGTGGAGAGTTAAAGGTGATCAAATAACCTAAATTAAGGTATCAGAGTTTTAGAAAACACAGCAGCTAAAAGAATAGAATGTTTTAAAATTAAGATATAAAGGGCACAAGGAAATAAAATGACTCACGCGCCTTGTATATATATATATATATATATATATATCGCTCATGAGTATATATATATGTATATATATATATATATATATATATATATATATATATATATATATATATTATATATATATATTATTTGGGGTAAACAGTTACATATGGTCGCTACAAATAGCAATCTGTTTCAGTCAAATAGACTTCATCAAGCGACCTAGAACCTCTCAAAGCCAAAAAGAAAAAATTAAAATGGAATAGATTAGAGAAAAATTAAAGAAAAATTGAGCTCTTCAAAAAAATATATAAAGTTCATAAAGAGCTTATAATAAATTGCGAGCTCTCTAAAAAAGAGGATAGAAAAAAGGGGATAGAAACAAAGAAAAATGAAAGATCGCATTAGGACCTATGGGAAGCTATTCCAAGCTTTTCACAACAGAATGTAAATTTGAAATAAAATTTAAAATGGGTCATAATTTTATTGGGGCTGTGAGTTGTACAGGAGGGTGGTGTGGGAGGGGTTCTATTTATATCGAACGTGTCACGGAAAGAAAAGGACTTTGCATTTGTGCGATTTTACTCCTAGAGTTACGTGAGGTTATGCGTTAAGTAAGGGGTGGGGGATTGACTAATGCAGACATATTCATGCGGAGGCATATATCTGCATACATACATACGTACTAAATATACAAATACCAACATACATGTGCGAAAACGACACAAACATACTCACACATAAATATATACATAAAAGAACATATGCACACGCAAGAATACAGCTATATGTATAGATACACAGATAATCACATGTATACCAGTATACAAATACGTACAAATATACAGGAATACATACACATATATAAATATACACACATATATATCCATATACTTATACATACATATACATATATGCACACATACACACATATATATAGGCATATACAAATACAGATATAGATACACAAACATACACAAACACACGGACACATATATATATACATATATATATACACAAATATACATACATATACACCCATATATATGTATATATACATAGAAACCCACACACATATAAATACATATGTATACATCAGCAAATACATCTATATGAACATCTACATATATACGTATGTACACAATAAATATACACAGACGAGAGTCTAGCGAAATAAACCTACGTACAGAGGTACTGTTATACAGATATAAGAATATATTTAGTTAGATAGTATCAGGATATTAACAATTAAAATGGAATATATTTTAGATAAAATTTTCGATTAAAACCTATTATGGAATTATTAAACATTATTAAGAACATTATGTATAAATATGAAAATATATGCATATTGTTAATAATAAGTAGTTATTAGTATCATCATTATCATGAGTTATAAAAGGTGTTAAATTCCACCAAATAATTATGTGTTATGTAAAGTATTCATTTTACTAGTTATTAATAAGTTTTAGACAATGGAATTGGAAATCCTATAAGAATAGTAAGTTTTAGACCATGGACTGTGGTATCCTATACGAATAGTAAGAAGTATAATAAAGGATTTATAAATATAGAGATGCAAATACAAATAGGTACGGACATAAAGGACGCATAAAAATACACATTTATGCATGTACAGGTATATAATAAGGGTGTAAAGAAGGGTTAAATAAATATGTGGTCATTTGCGAAACGTCATCGGGTGTCAGGCACTTTTCTCCATCTAAATTATACGTAGTAAAATTTAGTTATTCAAGAATTGAAACATACTAAAATACTAAAATGAGGTTGCGGGGGGATGAGAATATGTCTGTATATATACACCAAACCTAATATAAAAATCCATAGATACAAGTGCGAAGGCTATACACACGTAAAAATATAAATGAAAAGCATACTCATACGTAAGAATAAAACTATATGTATAGATACACAGATAATCACAAGTTTACATATATACAAATACGTACAAAAATACAGACATACACACAAAAATGCATATATATATATATATATATATATATATATATATATATATATATATATATATACACTTATATAATTTTCGGTTAAAAACCATTATGGAATTATTAAAAATTATTAAGAAAATTAAATATAAATATGGAAATATATGCATATTGCTAATAATAAGTAGTTATTAGTATCATCATTATAAATGTATAGTTTTTATGCGTACTTTATGTCCGTACATATTTGTATTTACACCTCTATATTTATACATCCTTTATTATCCTTCTTACTATTCGTATGGGATACCACAGCCCATTGTCTAAAACTTACTATTCTTATAGGATTTTCAATTCCATTGTCTAAATCTTATTCATTACTAGTAAAATATATACTTTACATAACACATAATAATTTGGTGGAATTTAACATTTAAATGCTTGTCGTCTGTGATGCTCACTCCTATTGTAACAGGGCAGGCATACTACATCTTACGCCAGCCTGAGCAGAAATAAACCAACGCACACGCACTGAGGTCCTATTTCCGTAAGTAAAAAGCGTACAATTAAATTTAAAAATGGACTTCATTATAATTTTCGAGGTAAGGAAATTTTATAAGTATATGTATGGAAATTTTAAAACCTGTACACTGATCATAAGCCGTTACGAACAAAATTTAACTCGAACAAGGGACTACTAGCTAATAGCGTTAATAGGTTTTTGCGAGCCAATTCAGCTATTATTTGCTTATCTCTGTGTAAACATTCTCAATTGGCTGAGGGCTTCATTTGTTTACAAAATTACTGCATTATGCCTTTCTGGCAGCAAGATATGGAGCGAAATCCACAGAGAGTTGAAATCTACTACAATGAATTAAAATATCAAATTTAAGCGTATTTTTCGACCAGGCTAGGCCGCGCGTCCCTGTAAGCTTTGATAAAAGCATTTCAGTTTTAACAAATTAGCTACAATAATATCAGGGCGTGTCTATTCGCGCTCAATCTCCACAGAATGCCAACATGAATATATTACATATAGAGGAGTCCGCTGTGGAATATCCACAGGTCCGGCTAGTGCATATATATATATATATATATATATATATATATATATATATATATATATATATATATATATATATATATATTACCTGATTTGCTGAAAAATGAAACCCTATATGGTTCGTTAAAGTAACGTGAACATTTTGAAGTTTATATTTTCGTTCAGCGTGGAATCGAATATTTTACCGACAATATCTGGCTTTTAAGCACCATAAAGCAGGCAAGCTCTTTCCCGCGCATCATACCAACCATCTTTGAGATGGTAAGTACTTATCGGTTTTAAACAGGATCTTTTATTGCTTGTGTGTTTAGATTGTGAAATGACAAAGTAAAAAAGTAAACTAAAATATCGTTTAGCGAAAGGTTATTGTCCTTTTGTTGAATTGCGACTCCGCGTTTCCTTTCGAAAAATTATTTGCTATCTTGAAAGCTCATTTCAAATCCTTTTAACTGCCGGAAGTTTTAAAAGAGCAACAAAATAAACGTTTTCATCGATGATCCAATTTCCTTTTTCAACGGTTTATTACATTCCATTCATTAAATTTATTCAATATTTATGCTATGGTTTAGCTTGTTTCCTAGTGTTTTTGCTAAAAATTCTTATTTTATTTCCTAGTGTTTTTGCTAAAATTCTTATTTTATTCTTTGATTATTTAAATGCCGACTCTTAAGACCGTGTGTTTATCCATGGGGTTGTTTGTCCGGACTCCATGAAAAGAGACGTGCCCACGTGATACTTCCGCTGACGTCATCAAGAATAATTTAAGAGGTTCTTCATGTTTTTCATGACGGTTTACCAATTAAATCCCATTCAGTTTTACGATCACATAAAAGCAAAACCTTGCCGGAAAGAAAATATAACGAAACATTTTTTTTTTTTTATCAATCTTTTAATAAAAATATTCGGGATGGAATTTCAAGAAAATATATTAAGGAAATATTATCAACTTTTTAATAAGATATCTTCTGGCTACAAAATATTTAATTAATTAGCGAAGTGGGTTCGTTTCTGCAATTCTGACGCATAAATATGTTTAAATTGATTCCTATACAAAACTATAGACCCTCAAAACTTTTAAGTTAAACATATTTCAATATATTAAACTTAACTCGCTATTGGTTATGGTTGCTTCCATTATTTTTCTTCATCTCGATACAATTTTCGATTTTGTCATATTTACATGATTCTGATACAATAACCAATTCTGATATTGATTCTCAAATTCAAATACGATAATCAATTTTAATCATTTCAATCATGAAAACTAGTAAGTCACCTCAAAAGATTTATAGCAATAACATACTGGATTTTCAAAAGTCTAAAACAATTTAAAAAAAAAACAGTACAAAATCTGGAAACTTATTGCCGGCACCTCATATCAACCCTCCGTTTATCTCGCATTTTTTTCGGTCGCCTGGACGTCTCTTACCACTGACATCAATCAGTGCGTCACAGGACAGGTTAAGGTTTGAGATTGCGCAACCCTTTCCTTACAATCCTATGCGCAGCTACCCTTGCATGCGCATGAGGTAAACGATTAAAGAAAAACAGTTAATTGATATTAAGTAAACATTGCATCCAAGTTTATGTTGACTTTCAAGAAAACATGAAGTTTCCAGACTTTTTTGTACACGCATTTAGAATTGTCGTAGACTCTTGATAATTCAATATATTATTTGCTGTACACCTTATGAGATGTCTTATTAAGTTTTCTGATTTCAAATTACAAAGGAACAGTAACACGGGAATTGGAATGCGTCTTTCTAAAGCCTGATTGGCAAAATTGGTGAATTTCCAAAATGCAATCTGAACGTGAGGACACTGTAAATGAACAATACGCAATAAAAAAATGGGTTCTAGACTTGGAAAAATGCTAAATAAATTCATAGAATGCTTCAGACTTCTTTTGCACTATCGTGTACGAATCGTGCATCAGTGGTATAAGAGATTCAAGGGAGGCAGGAAATCTGTGAGGGATGATAAGACGCGTGAGCGTAGTAAGAAAGTCAGATTGCAAGAGTTAATCGATCAAATAAACGAATTTCATTGATAAGGAACGTCATGTGCCTATAAAGACAATAAGTGCACAGTTTGATGTCAGTGTGGGAACTGTAGGAAAACGAATTCGCGAGGAACTGAAAAGGCTGAAGAGGCGCGCGAAGTTTGTCCCAAGGATGCACATAACAGATCACAGACTATGTGACCGAGATAGGTATTAAGTCAGTTCCCCACCCCCATTATAGTCCAGCTCTTGTTCGCTTTGACTTTTAGTTGTTCTTTGAGCTCAGGGAAAATCTTAGAGGCTGTTTTTATGAGGCAATTGAGGGGAATAAAAGAGATTGTGACGAGGGTCATTTATACACTTCCACATGAGGACTTCACTGGGGCTCTCCAGATGTGGTTGGAACATACAAAAAGTGCATTGTAGCCGGTGGAGATTACTCCGAAGGAAACACGAGTTTCATTCGAGTACTATCAATTAAAGTTTCCATACGAAGACAAATTTCTGAAAACTGATTAAAGGCATCTCGTAAAGCCCCTAGAATTCCTAAATAGTCACACATTTTATTATTGACCAGACTCAACGGTGCTCAACTTTGGTGTGCCAACTTGATTAGGCCATCCATCATCCTCATAATTCATTCAAAATAATGATTATATAAATACATTGAGTGGTTTTTATTTTTATTTTTGAGTAGTGGCATGTGTTTTTTTTATTGACCAGCTTATATAATTTTATTTCCTCGCTGCTTATCAAGTCCTCTGGCCACTCTAGGCTAAGAGTTAATAAGTGTTATATAAATAGTGAAAGGACATTATCAGAAATGGTAGGATTGGATTATTTAAGACGACTACTACGCAGGGGCTTATTTATATTAGACTTTAAAATACGACAAATTTATAGTTAGCATTAGATGAGTCACATGGTTTTGTGTTCCAGAGGCGGATGTGTCTAAGGAAGCTTAACTCGTGGAATTTTAATTTAGATACACAACAAGACGAAGAGAAATTGATTACAGTTGTTGTTGCACAGAGATGCGTACTTTTGTGAACATTCTACAATAGAGAACTATAGATTAAAGCTCAGTCGAGCACCTGCAATACAATAACGACTCAGCAGAGATAGACACACAAAATTTCTTCTATGAGAAAGAGGAAATAAGTAAGCGAAAATCTGTCCGCCCACTAAATTTCGAATACGGTTTTGTATATTGTCAAGACAGGAAATAGACCCTAACAAAATCCTCCATAGATGTGACAATAGTACTCTATCTTAGGACGGATTTGATTCTTTGTATAGGTAAATGAGTGTGTCGGGAGTGTATTATATTTACCGCAACATTTCGTCGCTTTCATTTTATATACTGTCTTTATAATGGCATATGGATTATACATTTACCTGCAGATTAAAACAAATTATTAAAGAAAAATAAGCATGGAAAGTAATAAAACCTCAAATAAATATATCGTGTTTACAATCGGAAAGTAGGCTAAAATCGTACTGATTCCTATATCCTATCATGTTTTCATGTTTCCGATTCCAATTAATCGGCCTAATACTACTTGAAAATTATGTAAATATATAAGATATTTAGTATTAATACAAATATTTTCGTTTGCACACGAGCGTACAGAGACTCGACAACATTTTTCGGACGTTTTGAAAAAAGTACTTCAAGGTAGTTACTAGTGCAAACAACTTTTGAGAAAATAAGTACGTCATTGAGGAGTAACAATCCACTACTAGTGTAATCATTTTATTAGTCTGGCTTTGATAATTTAAGTTTGTCGTGATTTTTGCGAAAACTTGCACAACACTATTTTTCGAGCATGACAAAAATTCTATTTTATTAAGAGCTATGTTCATATATATGTTGCTGTATGCAAATTTCATGCTTGTACACTTAAAATGCATTTAAAAGAAGTCGTTTGTTTGGCACAGAAGAAGCGGAAAAAGGGCCGCAGCATCAGAAAGGTCGCTATGGATTTGATGCTGGCGAAATCACCGGTCGAATACATGCTGAAGACAAACTCCGAGTGGAAGAAAGAGAGGATGGAAAAAATTAATTAGAAATAGGACTGGAAAGAGGAAGAAGAGGACTGGGACACGGCGTTTTACACCCGGAGCAAAAGTTACAGCAAGAAAAGTAAAGGAAATATGTGGATTGGATGTAAACGTCCGAGCAGTACAAAGAACGCTGCATAGGATTGGTTTGAAGTATGCAAAGGCTAAGTAAAAATTACACTAACAAAGAAACACAAAGGAGCAAAACTGGAGAGTGCTAAAACGTGGTTAACAAAGCATGTTTACTTTAAGAATGTTATATTAATTGATGAAAAGGGTTTTAAGTTTGATGGGCCCGATGGATGGTGTACTTGGTCGAGATCGGAAGAGCCTGGTGTACTGAACAAAGGACGTATGGGGTAGAGGAGGAGTTATGGTTTGGGGTATGATCTTTTCTAATGAAAAGAATATGGTTTGAGTGGCTGAAAGTACGACAGAACAGTGAAAGCTACAAACAGTTGCTGGACGAGAAAGCCCTACCAAGGATAAGAAGAGAGATGGGGATTTATTTCGTTCTACAGCAAGACAATTGCAGCATCCATGTGTAAAAACTCATGAAAGAATTGATGGCTAAAGTTAATATGACTACTTTGCAATGGCCTGCATAAAGACCAGATCTAAACTAAATGTAAAAATTTGGGAAATGCTTCTGCAACTTGTCTATGATGGACCTGGAATAACGAAAGAGGCTAAATTATGGGAACGAATGCTAGATGCCATAAAAACAACTAATAGAAACACGTAGAGATGTAATTGTGCATATGTTTGATCATTATGAAAAGTGATTGATAAAACCTATTGAGAAGAAAGGTTATATTAGAGACTACAGTTTCAATGATTCCGAAAAATAATGTCGCGTGGGTTTTGTAAATAATGATGAAAATTAAATATTTTTCCTCACCGAACCGATGTTCTTCCATTTTTATTACAGATATTTTCTTTATATGTTTATGCTATCCTATTGAAGAAATTTCACCACAGTTTGGTACTCGGAAAGTCGAATACTAAAATGTCCTAAAAATATTGTCGGCCCTTGTATGTATACAGGAAACAGCCAGATATATTGGTTAAAGATTTTTCATAAAGATGATTATCCTGGTAGTGGTTGTAATCGGTTGGCGAACCGACATATAAATAAGTAGATTTCACAAAGTCTCCCATCAAAGTTGATTTATAGTATTATTGGTCACTCGTGTGACATGCGACCTAGGGTTGTAATTAAGAGAAAAAAACTCATCTTTAAGATGTTTTATTGATGGCTGGTTCTGGCACAATAATTGTTGCGCACATTTCAATAGCTCCTAGTATAGTTTCTAGTGTCTATTCGACCTGGCGGTTACAGTTAATTATAGAACAACTTTCTGACGTTTCCACCAGACACAAAGATATATCTTATTCTGATGCATAATTTCTCTGCTGCTGTTAGGAACACTATCCTAAAACGACAACCAACGGGTGGAGCTCTTGGGAATTTCGTATATAGCTTAAAGCACGAGATAGAATTAGGATGCAGTACGGTGATAAGAAATTCAAAAGACCCGAACATTCCAACCGCTTCACAGCTGCTCGGCCTTAAATTAACGACGGACAAAGTGTGCGTGTTTTTCATGACATCTAGTTTCAATTCTTCCTGCTGCTTGAATTTTAAAATAATTGCTAAACGCATTTCTTAAATCAAAAGCCATGTGCTAAACAACGACTGACAGAATTAATTTGGTTACCTAGTATATATATATATATATATATATATGTGTGTGTGTGTGTGTATATATATATAAACGTACATATATATATATATTTATATGCATACTACGTATATATATATATATATATATATATACATGTTTATATACATATGTATATATATGTATATATACTAGGAATAATAACTATGCCACACCAGTTCTCATAGGATCATCGGAGTTAACCAATATTGAGACGGATTAGCATCAGATAGGTGACGATTAAGGATGCTAGACGCTGTATGTTCTCTCCGCTTATCTCAACATTTGTTCCCAGTCGCTCTGTAAATACACTTCACTTGCCAATGATATTTAACAATGTCGTCTCAGGAGAGGTGTGGTTGGGGATTGCGTACCTCCTGCCCATAAGTTTCACCCGCAGGCACCCCTTCGTGAGTAACCATAGTCTGTCAAAGACTGAAGGAGCCTGTTGGTAGGTATATATACGTATTGACGTATATATATATATATATATATATACACACACACAAAGACAAAAACACATACACACACCCATATACCCACACACACACAAACACACACACACACACACATATATATATATATATATGTATATGTATATATATATAAAGACGCTACAACAATAACAACTCCTGATGACGATCACGAATCAAAAACGCTCGAAGAAAAACGACCGATAGAAACTCACCCGGATACGTACCACACAATTTCCCAAGCGAAACTTCCGACAAATAAAGAGAACCATCATTTTTTTAATGAGAGCACACAGACATGACGTGAAAATAACTTGCTGCCTATGTATATATATATATATATATATATATATATATATATATATATATATATATATGCATATATAAAGTAATAGCGTTCGTGTGTCTGTTTGTCTGTGTGTACAACTCCCTATGATCAAAGAAATATAAAGAGTCTATTCTGTGTCTACACCTCTCCTGGTCAAGAAATATTAATGGCCATTGTAGTATACTTCTGTCAAAGGAGACATTTATTTTTATATGTCACTTCTATATATAGCATTCTTCACATCACATATACATTGCTTGAGGTATGGTTATTAGCATATCATATTAAATTAAATCATTTTAAATAATTAACTCGATTATATTACATAATAGCCTCGTTAATACTGTACTATTTAAAAATATAATTTAAAATGTAATTATTTTGTTTATTTTCATTTAATTTCATATTTTATTTAACTTAAATTTACTTATTATTATCGTAAATTTGAAACCTTTTAATTTTCTAACCGGAAGACCTAGGGGAATAACTGTGATAGTTATATTCTTTGAGCCCGTTATTAAATATTTTCTATAATAGATTTGTTTTCATTTCGAAATATTGTTGTATGTTGAATTATTATTTTTATTTTTAATTCGGAGGTAATTTTTTTCGCTTATTCTTAATTTTTAAGTAACCTTTTGGTACTCATGCAGAGAGTCCACCTGGTTTTCTCCGGAACATGACGCCATAAGCCGGAGTAAACCGAGCGTCGCTGAGGAAATTAAGCCGAGCGTCATAACAAGAAAAGAAAACCTACCTTAAATTTTAAATTTTATTAACTTTACAGAAAAATGTTAAAATAATATTTTTTGTTTTGTTTTGTTTTTACTATATATATATATATATATATATATATATTTGTACTCATGCAGAAAGTGATCCGTGCTGAAATAATAATTTTATTATTTAAAAAGCCATTATTAACATGGGACGGGTAGGGTGTTTTGTACCTATTCTGTACTTTAACTTTACAATTGAATAAAAAAACATATCATAAAACTTTAATTAAACGTGGACATACAATTGAAAAAAGAGCGCGGATCACTCTCTGCATTAGCACCATGTATTTTTAGATAACTAATGTTAAAGATTTTTTGGTCAATGTCATGTTTCTCCAAAACAAAACTTTAATATGACGGCTTTTATAGGTTTTCGGTGTTTTCTTTTTTTTTTTTTAACAAGGTGGTCACCATATCTAAATGCGCGGAAGCCACTCGAGGATAAGGGTTATTGCGTGTACAGTACGTTAATGTTGAGATTTGATGAAGTGTCTACTTAAGAGGGCGGTTAATCAGAAATTTGTCTATGTTGGACTTGAAGACATCTAAGTTGTAGTCAAGTGGGAAACAAGCAGACGGAACAGAGTTCCATAGGCGTGCACTTCTAAGTAAGAAGTTCTGTTCATGGAATCGACATTTTGATTTTGGCACGGATAAAGTGTTGTGGAATTTTTTTTACAGTGGTTTCAGCTAGACGGGTGTTTTTGGTGAAAGCAGCTGCCATGGAAGTAAGGATAAAACAAAGGCTCGCAACGTCTCTCCTGTTGTGCTGAAAACGAATATCACATTTAAATTTGGGGCATGATATGAAGAAATTACTTTTTCAAAAAGTGGGGGATCACTCTCCTATATGAATTTGACGTAAAATGAGCAACCGCTTTCTGGCCACCTAATAATTTCTTTATATCATAAAAAAAAGTTAACTGTGATTTTCGTTTTTAACACCCCCGGAACCGGTACTGTGTTTTTTTAATAAGTTAGATGCTAATAATTCCGTCAGTAAGCTTAAATGAGAAGTTTTTTTTTTTTAGGTGGATATTCAATTATAGAACTTATAGTATAGTTTTAACAGGTGCTTCTCTAGTTGAATTAACCGTTTTTCCGTAAGTAACGGTCCGACATTAACCATTAAACCATTAAATCAGAATCGTTTAGTATTTCACATAAATTATTGTGAAGTATTAAACTGCTGAAGCACCTGTTAACAACTATACAAGTTGTATAATGAAAAAACAAAGTATGTTTTTGTAAACTTACTGACAGCATAATTAGAGTCCTAATTTATGAAAAGAAAAAATGAACGAATCTTAGTAACAAAAAACCAACAACGCCGGTTTTCGAAGATGCTGAAAACGAATATCACTTAACTTTGTTTTGATATGAAGAAATTACTACGTGCCCAGAAGCTGGGTGCTCATTTTACGTTAAATTTATATAGGACAGTGATTCCCCACCTTTTGAAAAAAAAATCTTCATATCATGAAAACCACTAATCTGCCCCAAATTTAAATGTGATATTCGTTTTCAGCAACACCGAAAACCTATAAAAATATTTTTTGAGGACCGATATTTTGTTCGAGAAAAGGTTCAAAGGTAAGTCAAATAAATACTTTTTTTTGTAAAGTGTTTTTTTTCAAGAAAAATTGAAAAAAAAAAATCTTTGTTGTTTGGGGGTGTTATTTTTATGTTTTATTTTTATTTTAATTTTTTTCTTCAAGAAAAACCCTGAAAACTAGAAAAATTAAAACAAAACTGAGTGGGATAGATTTTCATTCTATTTTTTATATTAAAACAGATATTGTTGTTGTTTCCTCAGACTTTTGTTTTATTAATGGTGTGTGGGTGTGCGTAAATCGTATTCCGCATTCGCGTTGGAGGTCTTTCTGTGTTGCTCGCTCAAATACCCACAATGGCAATTGTAGGCCTAGACTTGGCAAAAAAAGGTACTAGTCCGGATGATGTAAATGTTCCGCATGTAGTAGCCTGACACCTCCAGGAATAGCCATCGCTTACCTTTCCTTGCCCACATGATGCACAAGTTTTCATCCGTGCTAGCAATTTTTTTTTTACAAAAGTCGAGAACTCCAGTTGATGTTTCGAGCTGCTCACTTAAAGCTGTAAAATTCGTTTTTTCTTTCTGACGTTAAAGTACGAAATGGGGTCTGTGTGTATGTGTGTTTTTTTACTAATTTGTTTTCTTTTCTTCCTCTTCCAAATAGTCGTCTGCTGCTTTGAATATTCAACTCGCGCGAACGCGCGTCGCGTTGTAAACAAAATCGCTACATTGTCATTGGTTCAGCTTTATGTTTCGTCAGACGGCTTAATGTTCTCGGCGACGCTACTCCGGCTGCTACGTCATGTTCCGGAAAAAGCCGGGCGTGCGCTGATGTACGTCTGGATCACTCTCTGCATGAGTACACACATTTTTTTTTATTTGTTATTGTTGAGGGATCCGAGTTTTTTTTTCACTGTATTTAGTAGTTTTACGCCGTTCTTTTTCATCGTTCTGTTTATAATTGAATTGTTTAATTTTGATAAATAAAAAAATACAGCTATTGAACTATAAGTGGTTTGTTTGCCAAACTTATAGGTAAATGTGCACTGAATATATTGCGTAATACTTCAAGTTAAATTATAATTTTAATATATCTTTTAATTTAAACGCGAAAAAATACAATTGAGACGCTGAAAACGTACACAGTAAAACAATGCTTTGTAAAATGCTCTTATGGTTGTCAAAGGGTTAATGTAGATTTATTTGTAAGAAAAGTGCATTAAAATTAGTTAAAAGTAATACGGAAATGAACAATGTAAAAAAAAAATCAGAAAGTATTAGCAATTTTTTATTTGAATAATTTAAACGCGAAAAAAAAAAACAATTGGGTCGCTGAAAACAAACACTGTAAAAGAATACGTTGTCAACGGGTTAAAGTTGATTTATTTTTAAGAAAATTGTGACAGTATAGTTGTAATACAGTATATTTGCAGAACATCAACACCCTTCCCATGTTAAATAATAATTTCTAAATAATAGCCTTAATATTTAAGTGCGCAGGTCAAATTCTGCAAAAGTAGCGATTATTTCTTTACGCTGTTATGGGTTTATGTTGATGTACGCATACGCAACCGGAAGTCGTAAATCGGATGTTTTGTCACGATATCCGTTACAAAGTCATTTGAGTTTTATAATCATATAGATTTAATATAAAATATAATTTTTTTACCATATATGATATCACGCACATCGCTATGGTATAATTATTACCATAAATCGATATTTCTAAAAGTTTACCGACCCCTCGGCATTCATTTTTGAATTGTCGACTTTTATAGGCGTTGGGGGATGCTGAGAACGAATGTTGCATTTATTTCTTGCGCAACCGAGTAGTAATTCATATTTGAAGACATGTAGTAACCAAGGTAATCACTACAATTTGGCAAGAAAGATGATCGCCTGTGCATTTACTAAAAAACACCAAAAAAGAGCCAAACAAGCCAAAAAATGATCCCAGCCCTCCTTTCACTTTCTCATGATTGGACAAATAATTATTTTTATGATAAAAAGGACATTTATTTCCGTTTTTTGACACAAACTGATTTTTTTCTTCTGACACCCAATCTGATAATCAAACTCGTCGCAAATTAATCGTTTGCGTGGTATGAACTCCTGGACCCTGGGACTTTTTTTAAGAAGTGTTAGTTTCAATAAAGTGAGGGATCACTTTTCTATGATAATTTAACCTAACATGAGCACCCACACGTTAACACCCCCCCCCCCAAAGAAACATTTTGTATATATTGGGGCGGGGTGGATGTCAGCGGCGGCCGGGGGATGTTGGGGCGTCGTTGTAATTGTACTATCTAGAAATGTTTTCTGTGAAGGTGTGCTTTGCAATGAGCATAAAATAAAGTCAAGGTCAGACGTTTAAAACGATTGGCGTATTCCTGACATCAGACTGCTTCAGTCACGGTATGTTCTACGTCTCCATCAGACGGACAGGAAGTTCAGAAAAAAAAAATTCTACATGCTGGCCCCAAATCAAAGAATCAGAAATGTAGTTTTCCACGAGGCTTTTTAATGTAAATTCTACAAAAGGATATGATGAACAACTGATACGATCTGATTGTGGTATGTTTTTAGTATTCAATGTGTTAGATAAGATTTAAACATCGAGTTGAAATTTACTTCCCTCTTACAACATCCACTTACTGGAAAGGTGTCCACAAATCGCGTACCTTAGTGTGCAGAAAAGTCCCGTGCGATGCGCGGGTATCTTTGCTAGTACACACACCCACACACTATATATATATATATATATATATATATATATATATATATATATATATATATATGTATGTATATATATAATATATATACAGATCTTTGCTAGTACATATATATATAAAATATATTTATAGTCATCGACATACAGTCCTGTTTCGTTGTATCACAACTCATCAGTGCCGCTAGACTAGCACCTATCCCAAGCCGAGGATCGAACCTAGAACCGTCGTTATGACCACGGAAGCGGTGCCCGCAACTAATCCGTCCGAATGTCTATTTTAATAAACATCCGTTCGCCACTCGTAAAGTGCTCAAACGTTTGTTTGTAAACAAACTGCGAGCTTCGCATTTTTTCAGCCAAATATATATATATATACAGATAATACATACATATATATATATGTATGTATATATATATATATATATATATATATATATATATATATATATATATATATATATATACATATGTATGTGTATATTTCTGCCGCAGGTCATTACTCAAGCACGTCTGACTGAAAACCACAGAATTCTTTTTTTCCGATTGTGTTGTATATCTTTTCAATTCGCCGAGCTGTCTTTTTTTATTTCGGTTGGCGATTGTATATTTTGGCGCCAAAAAGTTGGTTATATTACAAGTGTATATATGTGAGTTGTCTTGGCTATAACATTATTATGCACCTGAAGTAACAGTAATCTGGAACACTTTCTATTTATCTATATATCTGTTTATCTATCAATCTATCTATCTATCTACCTAACTTCCTGTCTACCTGTCTGCTTTTATATTTATTAGGCTATCTATATGTCTGTTTTCCATACATCTTTCTATCTACTTATCTATTTTCTGTTTGCCTTTCTATCTATTTCTCTATCTACCTCCGTGTGTATCTGCATGTCTCTCTATATATCTATCTTTCTATTTTGGTCTCTCTTTTTGTTTATCTGTATATATATATATATATATATATATATATATATATGCGCGCGTGTATGTGTGTGTGTGTGTGTGTGTGTGTGTGTGTGTGTGTGTACAGGGCTTCCGAAAAGTTACTGAAGTTTGGTGGACTCTAGAGATTCATTATTTATTAGGATATTTTTCTGCAATTGAAACACAATTTTACCAAGACATTGGGACATTGTTTCAAAATAATACAAACTTTTAATAATCGTAATGTACGAAAAATAGTTTCTTTTAAGTATTGACTATTTTCAGTTTTGCATATTTGTGATCTTTCTAAGACAATGTCCCACTGTTTCTTGTAGAAACTTAAAGAAAGTATCTATGTTAACAAACCCCCAAACCCTGCAAGAAGTTAAGGGAAATATCAGGAACGAAATAAAAGATGTTGAATCGTAATCCAAATATTCTACAATCTGTCATATATATTTTATGAAAGGGAACAAATATGCGAAGCTGAAAATAGGCAACATTTAAAAGACATTTTTTATGAATAAAAAGTGTTCGAATTTTGTATTTCATTCTAAATTCCCTAATGTCTTAGTCAGATTGCGTTGAAATTGCAGAAACATATCAAAAATAAAGATTTTTTTTTTTTAGGTTTAAATTCCTTCAGTTACTGTATAAATATATAAATCCATTTATATATAGGGCCCTGTCGGTGGGGCATTAGAACCCGCCGGCTGCCCCCCTGCAGAGGGTAAAAGTCCCTCAATGGGGGTCCTGGATATGACCTTAAACTATATTCAGTGGTGAGGCCCCAGATCGTGGGCTTTGGGGGAGTGTGGAGCTACCCTTTAATTACCATTGCTCCGAGGTCCACTCTGACCCGGAGTGGTAGCACCTGTTAGAATCCCAGCTATGGGTTGATTAGAAACGTGAAAACAACAAATATACTGTATTAAAAAATTGTTCTTCAAAATCTTTTGATTCGGCATTAAATAACCCGAAAAGGGTTGATATGCCGTAAAACAAAAACAACCAACAACCAACCATTTATATATACAAATGTATGTAGAAAAAAAACGTATAACAGCGTTATAAAACGAACAAAAAAACTTCAGTGAACTAGTTGTCTGTCCGAGAACAATTTATCCGTGAAATAAGATATCACAGTTTGCTTCCAAATGATTAAACCATGATAGTCTTTAAGTCTAATGTAAACGAATACGTTTCAAGCCACTTTCAAGTTTAATCCTCCCAATTCATACTCTGTCCAATACACATGTTTTCTAATTATAGAACAGCTGATAATCTTCTATAGACACATTTTCCTGTAAACCTCGTGCCTTGATACATAGTAACCAATTAATACAAGAATGAATTTACTCGTTAATTTTTTACATAAATTAGTGGCGTCTTTAAAATCCTTATTGTTGTTTACATATATTTTTTATGAAATAGATGACGACAATCACTTACTACATTATAATTGGACACTGCTAATATAAAATGAAGCCTCAACACCTGATCCTGCGACAAGTCCTCGTCAGAATTAGTCATCAGATTATGAATACTGTTCATATAAAAGTCGCAATTCATCACAATAAACTCCATGTGCGTCTTTTGTCTCGCACATTGTCTAAAAATAATTGGTGCCCGTAGCATAAACATAGACAGAAAGTTGATATTAAAAACAAATGAACAATTCACACGGAATTTAATAAATTTTACAATCTTACACACACACACACAAACCCCCAAAACATATATATATATATATATATATATATATATATATATGGGGGGGTGTATTAATTTTGAGGGATTTAGACGTAGAGTCTAAAGAGCAACGTTTATTTTAATGTAATAGTAAATGTACTCGTTGTAATGTAGATATATAATAAGCTCGATAAGTATAAATATCCAAGAGCTATTTTAATATTGAGTAAAATGATTCATAATTTTGAATTAAAAAACAGTTTCCAAAGGAAAAACAAACAAAATCAATAGTTTGTACGATCGTTCCGAAAACGATGGTCTATTGGAATAGACAATATGTCTTGAACAATAATTTGATCAAAAGATTTTTTTAATATTTAAATTAAGTCTCCTCATCAGCAAAACATTGAAGGGGGGGGGTAAAGACACCGAACTAAACTAGCATTTCTGTATTAAGGCAGATTTTCCTGAAAATAGTTTCAAAAATAATAATGAAAAAGAGGTTACTAATTTTCTATGTTGATAAATAAAATAAAAATAATATAGCGTGGAAATAAGGTTCAGAGAAAATATTGTTTATATATATATATATATATATATATATATATATATATATATATATATATATATATATATATATATATACCTTTTTCCGCCCGTTTGTAAAGTTTGTTATAATTTTAGTCCATTTATTTCTTGGCAATGTTGTTAAAAGTTGTCTCTGAATGGTTGAACTCATAATTTGTATTACTTTAAAATGAAACGCTGATAAATTTATTATTGTCAGTTTATTATCTTTGGAAACGCTATTTTACAATTTAAAATTATAATTAATTAAGAAAGGGAGGTAACTGCCATTTTTTTTAAAGACATTTAAATAAAAAAAAAACCTTTATCAGTCAAATAGAGATAACCACTAATTATTTGTAAATTGATTAATTTATTTATGGTCTTAAAATATTAAGAATAATAAAGTCCATAATAGTTTTACTATTAATTTGATAATAATATTTATAATAGAAATTATAATAGTTATAGCTCAATATTAATTTTAAAAAATGCATATAAATTTAAAAGAAAATAGATAATAAAATAAAAATAAAATAGAAAATAATGGAAATAAAATACTAAGTAAAGTATTAATAATAATAATAATAATAATAATAATAATAATAATAATAATAATAATAATACAAGGCAATATAACGAATAAGCGTTACAGGGAATGAAGAACACCGAAAGTGCATATTTACAAGTTCTACACCCCTCATCATGCATTCCCCCCATTGTTTCATCACCGACCCCCCCAACAAAAAAATGATACCAAAGGACCGAGAAGTGTCAATAAGGACTTAAAGACCGAGGAGCGAGCACCAACCAGACCTCGGCTGGACAAGCGCAAAGGGAACTGGGACCTTGGAGAGGTTGAGTGCCACTCAAATTCTAGTATCAACCTATGGCCACTACCAGCGAGAAATCAACGTAAGCGGTTGTTGCAATGATGCAAATTCATTTGCAAATGCTATCGAAGGAGGTGGAGAGGGCTGGACGTCTGGGCAAACTTGTTGTCACTCAGCTTCCAGAGAATACCAAAGGTTTCCAATCAGATCGATTGTTGAGTTGTGTGAAAGCTCCAGGTGAGCCAATAATAATTCTGATTTCGTTTAACAACGTCTCCCTGGAAAGGGATGGATTCATTTCTAGAGGATTTCTCTCAATTCCGGCTTCAAACCAGGAGCTTCAGAGATCAAGGATTTTCCTAAGGATGTTGGTGGTACCTACAATAGCAGAAATCTGAAGCCCGCCTAAATCATCGAGGATTCGTAGTTTTTTAATTGTCCTTCCAGGCGACTTCATACTACTCCTAGCGTACCTTCTACGACCGGGATTATTTGTGTTTTAACCCCCTTATCTCCAAGGCTAATGGAGCATAATTGATCCACTTCTCGTTCTTCTTCTTTCTCACATTCCTGTCCCAGAGTACTACTACTACTACTACTACTACTACTACTACTACTAATACTACTACTACTAATAATAATAATAGTTATTAAGTTATAGATTATAAATGTTTAAAATAGATTAGTAATCAGAAAATGTTATGTGTTATAGTGGTTGAGTCCTGTCAAATTTAAACCAACGTTTATGAATGCATCTTTTACACAAACGAATTTTTTTCCTATCTTTCTTTTCCACGTAGAGTAAATCCTTATCGCCATTCAGGATTAGAGATTTATGCATATCCATACGAATTCTGGTTTTCTGTTGCAGTTTTTCTTTGTTCGTGCTTAAGTATAGTCCCGAGTATTTTACTAGTAGCATTGCGCATGTGTTTATAATTTTTATTAGGTTCCTACTATATAATTTCTTTTCTAAGCTTTATCTCTTTCTAAGGTATACTTTTTCATTTTTTTTTTAAATTTCTGGTGATTTGGACTCTCAAATATATCCTGGTGTCATTTTCGCTAGTGTTCTCATCTCTCCATGGCTAAGCAGTTTCATGCACCCCGTTGATTCCAGTTCCCCTTTCACTTCCAAATTCCACAATTTTACTTCCACATTCTATTTGGATATCCTGGCTCATGATTCGGGACGTGTGGATTATTGCCTCTAGTTCTTTTTGTCGTTTGCAACGCGCCAAGATATTTAAAACTCAAGTCATGGACTTTCGGGCTATTGGCTTTCTTTGCTTATGTGAGATATTACGTTGTTTTACTAAATACATTAAATATACCTGCTATGTTAACTCATTGACCACTTTTTGGTAGACACAAGTTGTTTCAATGGATGTACTTCTAGGAAACTAAACTCTACTGCGATAATATATATATATATATATATATATATATATATATATATATATATATATATATATATATATATATATATATATATTGTCATCCACACAGATTATTTCAGTTGTTCAATGCGGCTGGATTAGTAAAGTAAATTGGAACTCGACTAATTAGTCATCGGTCAGTTTTTCTATTTGTGAAATAAAGCAGTTTGTTATTTCACTCCTCAATATTCTCAACCTAATATAGAGACACTTTATAGTCATCATCATCGCTATACTATAACTCCTCGCTGAGATTATAATAAGTATTGCCTCAAGCTTCTAACTGTTTCGCTATTTGGCTGCTGATAAGATGGGTATGTGATATTACAAAGATCAAACATTGTCCAAACTCCTAAATTTCATTTGTTTCTAAAATGGGAGTGGGACGCTTGTGTAGGATCGTGTGGATGTGAAGCGGGAATAGTAAAAACACAGAAAATAATTTAGTTAGCATGCACTTCGTATGAGTTTCCGAATAAATCATGATCATGTTTTGCAACTACGCATAAACTTGCGAAACGAATTCACGTCGCTGTTAAAAAAGATTGTTTTCTTTGCGTCCAGAGAATTTATTTTTCAATTAACTTACAATTACGTAGAAATAAATTCCATAAAATATGTTTCTTTTCTTTGAACTTACAATATGTTTGCCTTAATTCCAAACTGACTATTACAGGGTTGTTTTAAAGTGAATTTGTAAATACGTTATACATCCAGCATAATCCCGTTTACACACCAGTTCAGGCGAAATAACCGACGTTAAGTATCGTTTAACTTGGTGAGTACGAAATGGGTAACAATTTGGGACTTCAAAATGTTGTATGTGCTCTCCGCTTATCTCGGCATTGTTTCCAGCTGTCCTGGACTTATCCTTGCCACTGGACTCAAACAGTGCCGATTCAGGAGAGTGTGATTGGGTTGCGGAACACTTACCTCACAATTACATGCGCAGCTGCCCCTACAGGGGGTATCCTTTGTCTTTCGAGACAGAACAGAGACATCGATTGCAAATAAGTTCTTATTGGCTGTTATCTTCAATAATAAAATCGTATCAAAGTTCCATAATTACCGATCATCACGGTGTTGTCTAATCTTCTACCCGATTCTCATAAAATCTGATCTTGAGCGGCTTTTTGGCCTGTATAAACGGTGAGCATTTGATCTAATATGATTTTAGTATCTTTCATAAGCAAATGAAGAGACTGTTTTCTGTATTTTATTTGTGTTAAGTTTATTAACTAAAACGTAACTTAATAAAAGTTTGACCTCATCTTTCTTCATTTCTTCCTATTCTCATAATATAATTCGTCGAATTGTCTTGAAGGTCATTTTTCGTTGCGCCTTAACGTTGGCAGCCAATAAAAAGGACACGGCCCATTCGTTTCCTCACCGTCCAGCTAGATATATTTCCGTTTGAATAACCTGGTCGGCCCTCAAGTGTAACCAGAATCTAATGGGACGCTGTGAAACTCCTTTCATTTTCCACACGACCAGTTGATTCGACCCGGGTAACTCTTTCCCAGTCCCCAGCGGCAATGGCTTGTTGACAAGCAATGCGTTTAGAACAATCGACAAAGCTGATGCAATCGAACGGAAAACGTGAACGTGTCAAAGGAGACGAACTGATTCGCATCGCCACTTGGGGCAAGATGTAGTATTTCAATCTAGTTCCGTGCAAGTCCTCACTTTTATTGCACCATTCAGGTTAAACTAGCACACAATAGACAGGCACATGATTATCTCGTATTAGTAGTAAAGCCGATGGCATACACTGAATCGACTATAAGTAACTACATAATTTCTATAAGATTTGTCGGGGTGCTAATGTATTTATATTAGCTATTCTGTTGTATTTAACTGTTTCGCTTACGTAAGCGGCGAGGGAGTTATTTCCCCTTGTTTATTTGCCTCAACACTTTCTTAGGATGTGTTTTTTTTGTTATTTTTGATGTTGTTATTATCGCTTATATTTATTAATATTTAAATATTTTTATTTAAATAATTATTAAATATGTTTACGTGCATAAAAGTATAAACACGCGTTGATGTGCATATGAATTCATTTAGACATAGATCGAACTCGTAACTGCTTAATTGACAGCCTTATATTTAACCACCGGGGTGCGACAAAATTTCAATTTTTATGCAGGATTATATCGATTTTACATGTGGGATCTGTTGAGGTGATTTCATTATTTTTTGTTAGCGATGCTGTTTGATTTAATTGTTTACTTACCTAAGCCTTGAGAGAGTTAACTGCTCCTTGTTTATTTTTGGAGACGTATTTTTGTTGTTATTATTATTATTGAATATCTTACTATTTTTTATTAAAATATATATTAATCATCTTTAAGCGCATAAAATTTACTCTTCAACACTTGTTTCTGGGTATCAGTTGGAGCAAGCATGACTAATTCTTTTAACAAAGATCGAACTCATGATTGTCTATTTGTAAACTTAGTGTTACCTACGAGCTACGACACCCTGTCAAATTTTCATGAATGATTTTATCGCTTTTATATTTATTTATCAATCTATCTCTCTCTCTCTCTCTCTCTATCTCTCTATCTCTCTCTCTCTCTCTATATATATATATACATATATATATATATATACCAATCTATCTATATACATATCTATCTATCTATCTATCTATCTATCAATCTCTCTCTCTCTATATATATATATGCGTATATATATATACATACATACTATCTCTCTCTCTATATATATATACATATATATATATGTATATATATATATATATATATATATATATATATATATATATATATATACTAGCCGTACCCTGCCACGCGTTGCTGTGGCGTAAATGGTGTGAATTGACAAAAAATGTATGTGTCTGATATGTTTAATTTTCCAATACTTGTGGATACACAATATTCCTGGTGATTCCGTATTCAGTGCAAATGAAGAGATATCCTGGTTTGCCCACTCTATAACATGCAACACATAATGGCCCATGTGAGATACAATAAGTATTTAAATATAAGCCGCACAATTCTAAAGATGTTCCCTGCCCTTTGTTGATCGTGATATCAAATGCCAGTCTAATTGGGAATTGCAATCTCTTGAATTGAAATGGCATGTCTGTAGGAATCATAGGAATGCGTGGAATCAGGATATCCTCATCTTTGAAAGGTCCCGTTAAAATTGTGGCTTCTATTAGGTTAGTCATTATTTTTTTTACAGAAAGACGTGTGCCATTACAAAGCTTGGTCTGATTAATATTTCGCAACAGGATAATTGGCACGCCAGTTTTCAATTGCAGTACATGAGGTGGCATCCCTGGCAAATCTAGCCAATTAATAATTCTGTCGGATAGTTTACTGCTTCGTCTTCTTCAAGAACAGTGTCGGCAGAGTTGTATGTGACTAACTCACCAGGAATGTTCAACTGAATAGTACTGTTGAGTTCATGAACATCTTTGTTCTTGGGTGCAAGACTGGCTCGTTCACTCAGTCAACTGGGATCCTTATAGTTAAATTACATGTCCGCAAAACCCTTTTTCAATTAAGTCCTCTTTTGTTGTCACTAAATTACAGAAGTTTTGTAGCAATGTAATTTACCCTTTGTCAGATTAGCCAGCAGTTTTCCATTCCCAATTTGCAATAATTGATTTGAAAATAACTCTGCTGAGTGATCGTGTTGCTGCTGGACACGCATATTTCTAGTCAAATGGAATGTTCTCACATGTTGGCAAAAAGTGGAATATTTTAGCCAGGCATTTATTTCATCTGCTGGTGTTGATCGAGGAATTATAAGTAGTATTTGCCTGAAATCTCCAGCTAGCAATAATACTGTATTCCCGAAGAGTCGCTCATTACCACGTCAGTCTTGCAATGATCGATACAGAGCTTCCAGTGATGTTTTGTGTGCCATAATGCAGTCCTCCCAAACAATAAGTTTACATTTCTGCAATAACTTTCCCATACTCGATGTTTTGGAAATTTTGCACATGGAGTTTCCATAAATTGCCTATTCAATGGTAGTTTCAAAACTGAATGAGCAGTAATGTCGCAGCTATTCCAGATGGTGCAAGAGCTAAGGCTATGTCAGAACGTGATCGAATAGTTGCCAAAAACAAATTAAATTAAGAAGGTTTTACCAGTTCCTCCTGGTGAATCTAAGAAGAAAATTTCCCCCACTCCATTATTGACTGTTTCCATTACTTCGTTGTAAATGTGTTTTTGCTCAATATTAAGTTTTGTAATATTTGAATGAATTTACAACAACAGATCATCTGTGTTGAAAGTTTGTTCCCGACGCAATTCTTCATCAAACAAAGTCGCAGCAGATCGATTCGGTGACGTCAATCCCAATTGACTGAGAACTTTGTTTGCAATTTCTAAGCACACATTTTCAATCCGTATCAATGATGTAAAATCCAGGTAGGTATTTGCAGTTTCCTTGCGTTTCTGATGCAAAATGTTTTCGGCCATGTGTGATTTATATTTCTCCCATAACTCTAATGGAGATGAAGGGGAGCAAGTTGTCAATATGATGGCAAACAATGCACGAATTTGAATCGGATGCGATGTGTAACATGCAACATTAATGCATTCATCCCAGTGTTCATCATTCTCCAATAAATTTAGTGCTTGACATGCACTGCGAAAAGTGGCATGTGTTACACCAGTGACAATTTTTAAGTGCTGGAAATATGTTGGACCAGGGACATTTACCAATAGCATGCGAAGGAAAAAACATTAATCTTGTTTGGGATGAATAGTATAAAGTTGGCCTATTGTGTTTTCCTTGTAAATTCCAGGGTATTCGACTACTCTATCTCCTCGTTTGCGTCGTTCAAATAATTTCCTACTCCTATTCCATGTGTAATACATGGCCACTTCCGAATAGAGCAGTGTTGATGCAAAGGCTTCATTTTGACATAACGTGAAAATAGCCGTTAATATTGTCGACGGGGGGTTAAGAGCTATCTGTTGCACATTTGAAGCTGTAAAGTAAACAGGTTGTTCATTTTCTAAATGTACTGATAAGTGAACAATAGCCAGACTTCGTTCATGTATGCGAAATGAAAGAATTCGCCATACAGCTTCATTACTGCTTAAATATCTTCCAGCTTGAAACTGTGCAATTTCATCGATATGTATGTTTGCATTCCTATCATTGCCTTGAGTTTTCAAACGAAAAACTGCCATATGGCTGCCTTTATTCACATACTTGCAAATGTATTTGATGGACTTAACTGAGTTACAGTATTCCACATTAATGTACGATTTGTAGACTTTTAAAAGCAAAGGTGAATATTGAACAACCCCCCCGGTTATCGACTTCAATATCACCATTGCGCATTTGTATGATTGCTAATTTACCGCCATTATCTGTAGATCTCCTCCTGTATAAAGGATATCCATCATTTCCTGTAACTGTGTTTGATAGTAATGTCCGAGGATATTGCTTAGAGCATTTTCCATCTTTCATGCATGGTGAATTTGGATTTAATATGCCACAAGGTCCATGTATTATATGATTTGTCACAACTTCATACAAGGCTTTATAAATGTCAGCATCAGGTATTTCAGCACGTATTACATTGTCGATTTGATCTGGAATGATTTTGTTATAGAGCCAGATTAGTATGTGTGATTGTGATAATCCTCTCTTTTGCCACTCCACTGAATAAGGCTTTATGATTAACAATGAAATCTATTAGCGATTTCAGCTTTTGTCTAAGAACACGTGCTGTAATATCATCCCTATCCACTGATGATTGTCCAGGACGTAATAGTTGATGTATATCATCCCAGGCAGGGTTGCATGTGAATGTAATGGACCGGTCAGGACGGCCATACTGACGAACATATGAAAAAGAATCCTGAGTGTACTCATGCATATGACGTGGAATACCTATATATGAAGACGGCAAAATTGTTCGTCTTCCAACGTTGGTAGTATTACCAACAATTTGAACTGCATCTCGCAAGTGAACATATTCTTCAGAGCGAAGTTTGGGCTGATTCAAACGGATGAATAGCTAACGTTCGGATTCAATTTTGCGTACATGTTTACGATGTATTCGTGGAACAATCAGCACAGAATGTGATTGATTTCATTTTCCCGAATCATTAATCGGTATGAATAATTGTTCATTGCGCTGCATATTTTATTTGTTTCCTTACAAGTAACTGGATTTATCAGTTTAACATTGAAATGATATCCATCAGCACCCTTCCAGAAAATGCGTGGATATTGCAGAGCATCGATGAGTTTCTGCAATGTTTGTCAATTGATCATTTTTATTATGAAGGACAATATCCCTCGGTTGAAATTGATCTCCAACTATAACAACTGCCACCTCATCTATAGTTGGAGCATTGAATCTTTGCACGTATTTGTCAGCACGAATAACAATCTTGTGTGTATCAGATGTCATCATTTCAATTGCAGTTTTGAATAAACGCACCAAGTTGTTTTTATTATGAAGCATGTCTTGTAGTTCGGAAATAATGGATCTTCTTGTGCCAGTTGAAATTCCACAGCGTGCATTCAGTTCATCATTGGTATCACCGATAAAATACAGTTGTAGGAATCTATGATGACCGTCTGGGCAAGGAACCAGAGATCCAACTTTATGGTAAATATGTCCCTTAACTTTAAAAGTTTGCATGAATTGTGCTGTAATGATTTCTGCACCGAACGATGTCATTTGGAAGCATGGGTTTTATTTCCTTATGTTCGATAGAAAATGATTTGATTCAGCAGTATATCCAGCAAGCAAAGATTTTAATGGTTCTGGTGGTTCTTCAAGTTGGTATGTTTAATTTTCCCATTGGCACAGCACAATCCCTTAGTTTCCCCCTTAAATTTCAGAGCCTTGAAGTAGGGATACACCAGTCATTGTGCCGATTTGAACATGGTGACTCAACCTGTAATCATGATCAGGGTCGTAGTGCAATGTAAGCAGATCCCAATCCCGTGTTGGTTGAGAATCGAGTCGAGTTTTACGCTGAGCTGCAGTTTCTCGTTGACGTCCTTCCGCATGTTGCAGTCTGTCACGTTCATTCCGTCGAGAGCGAAGCAGATCTGTATTACGGGATTGTTGTACCAGTAATCTTGCTGCCTCAAGTCTGGAAGCACGTTGTTCTGCTGCTTCATTGGCACGTGTCAAAATCATCCGTTGTCTGGTCTGCTTGTTTGCCGATGCTTGTTGTTCAGGATTTTTACTGTCAACTAATCGCCTAATTGAATCAGCATTGCGGGTACGCCGACCTTAGTGTGATCTGTGGCGGGGCATTTTAAACGGAAAAAATGTAACGCCACCTGTACTTACCAAGAACGACTGTAGATCCAAAGAACAGACAAAAGGAAAAGGGGTTGTCCTAAGCAGTAAATGGACAAATTGCTTATGTAAGAATCAAACAAAAGAAAGAAGTCTATGGGTTTTTGTTTGTGGTAAATAGGAAAAGTGATGTAACAGTAATCCACGTGAATTTACTGTTTATGTAAAAAAATAAGGAAACACGTAGAAATAAATTGATTCATGGAATTTTTTTGTTAGAAAAAAAAGCGATTGTAAAAAAAGAGAAAAGCAAAAAAAAAAACAACAAAAAAAAACAAATAGCGAAATGAAATAGCATACACTGAGATAAGGCAATTATACACCGCAAATGCAAAAAGTAATATATAAAGAAAAAGCAGGATGAAAAAAATAATGCAAGTAACGTTGGAGGAAATAATTTTGTTTAATATGTTCAAAATAGAGAAGAGAAAAAAACAAATAAAAAACTGGAAAAGTAAACGACACCGCTAAGTGTAAAAAATAATATATAAAGTATAGGACAGGTTGCATAAAAAGGAAGGAAATAATACAATGGTTTATATATAAATGTAAAGTGAACAGTAATGCAAGTCAATTTACTGTTTACGTAAAAAATAAGTAAGCATGTAAAAAAAATAATTTACGGTGTTTATTTGTTAGCAAGTAAAAAACCGGTCGTATATAAATGAGAAAAAAACTATATCGAAATGAAATAGCAAACAGTGAGATAAGGTAATGATACACCGTAAATGGGGAAAGTAAGCTGTAAAGAAATTGGAGGAAGCAAAAAAAAAGTTGGCGGAAAAAGTTTGTTTAATATTGTCAAAATAGAGACGCAAAAAAATAAAACAAATAAAAAACTCGGAAAGTAAACAACACCGCTAAGTGTAAACGATAATATGTATATAGGAAAAGGCAGGCTACATTAAAAAAAAGAATGAATTAATACAATGGGTGTAATATAAGTGTAAATTGACGTAACAGTAATGCATGCGAATTTACTGTTTATGTAAAAAATTAGGAAGCATTTAGGAAAAAATAAAGTTACGCTGGTTTTATGTTAGCAATAGAAAAACGGTTATATAAAAAAGAGAAATGAAAAAAATAAAAAATATTTAAAACACAGTTAGGTTAGATAAAATGCAAATACTTGGAGGGAAATAAAAAGCTAGCCACGATATAGATCGTCGGCACGTGTGTGTTTAAATATAATTTAAAAATAAGTTAAATATACACCGCAATGGTTAAAGATAATATCTAAAGAAAATGCAGGCCGAAAAAAAAAAATCACCAAAAAAAAAAAACCCGAATTAATGTAATTGTTTATATAAATATATGACAGGGTTAATGGTATAACAAGCGGTAATGAACGGCGTGGAAGAAACCAGAACGGCGTGGAAGAAACCGGAAGTATTTACACTCAATATCCTCGCCCACAAACGGAAAGTGACGGAAAGTGACGGTGTCGAAAAAATGTATTTTTTTTAATATGGTAATATTTTTTAATTTAATATTTAAAAATACAGTAAGGTTAGATACAGTAATTGTTTCAAAATATCTTTTCAAACGGACTTGTAAATTTCTAGTTTATCGACTTTGAACAAACCAGACGTTTCATATATATATATTTGGGTTTTTAGTGTATTGATATTCCTATGAAGAAAATTTTTTTTCCTATTTATTTATTTAAAAGAAAATACAACTTTCTTACATATGGGCCGTGGAATTGCATTCATCTGCAAAAGATCTAGCTTATTTGTATATTCATGTAAACACCCATTGGAATTATTTCCATATAAGTGTTTTTCGGTTTTCTTATGAATTGATCATCTTTAGTACTTTGTTAGACGTAATCCTATTCAATGTAGATATTATACATGATTTATACTTGTGTAATATTTGTGTAAAATGTTCATAGTAAACACAAACATTTTTCTACATATATGTATGCGTGCGTATATATATATATATATATATATATATATATTCAGAATGTGAGAGATTGTATATTAAATTCCACAGTCAAACAACGTCGCAGCTCACGAGAGTCATGGCAGTCAACGAACCGGAAGTCCAAGACTCGAGTTTCGCCCTAATTTTGGCTGATCAGAGCCCAAATGCAAGAGGCTCGGGTTTCGAATCCTGAGTTCGGATGTGTCTTACTGATGAGCCCAAATGAGGGCGAAACTCGAATCTTGGATTTCCGCTTCGTTGGCTGTCATTGCTCTTATGAGCTGCGATGTTGTTTGGCTGTGGAATTTATTATATATATATATATATATATATATATATGTTTAAAAGGTTTTCCTATTAAACACCTCTGTTAGGTTTTAGTCTACAGATATGAAACTTTATATATAAGGTGTTCGAACCCATGCGAAAATTTATATTTAAGTTTTAGCCTTGGAAACACTGTGCAAACGTGTGAAAATTAAAACAATGGAATTCTGCAGGTAAAGGTTGAATAATGGCATTACGAATATGCATGCAGAAATAAATAAATATAAGTTTATGTATTAATTTTAAACCTTTTTGTAAACATGGCTTCATAGCTCAGACATTAACCTCAGAGAGAAAAGATCGTAAGTTTAACGTTTTGGTTTCGATTATTTTTTATTTAACTTTTTAAATCATTATAATATATTAGGTTCAATACAATATGATAATAAATACAGAATCTGCATTAATAAAAATGTATTATTTAAGCGTATTTTAAGACGGGACATGCCGGGTGGCCTTCTAGCATATATATATATATATATATAGAGAGAGAGAGAGAGAGAGCGAGAGAGAGAGAGTGAGAGAGAGATAGGTAGATAGATAAATAGATAGATAGATATGTAAGGTTCAAACTTCAGTGCTGGTAATATAAAATACGATTCACTTAAGGCCCTAAAACGGTCAGAATTGACGGAAACACAGCATATTATCCCCGTCAATTAAATGAATAATTCCACGAAGATAAAATAGTTCGACAGAAAGAGTGCCTCTTTCGTGAAATGCACATGAAAAAGATCAGGGGTAAAATCGGCCGGAGCGTTGTGCAGGGTGAAAAATCTGGATGTTGCAAGTTCGAATCTATTTCGTTTTACAACACAATCTTTCATAAAGTAGTGATTTTGTCAAATATACTTGAAATGAGGTTAAAAATATGATCCAATTCATAATATCTCTCCCATAATTGCATAATTTTGAAACAATATTGTATTTCTTTGTTTATATTAATATTTTCGGACTCTGTTTCATAATTATACACACACACATACACACACATATATATAATTATACACCCCACATATATATAATAAATTCCACAGGCAAACAACGTCGCAGCCCACAAGAGCCATGACAGTCAAAGAACCGGAAGTCCAAGACTGGAGTTTCGCCCTCATTTGGGCTCATCAGTTAGACACATCCGAACTCAGGATTCGAAACCCGAGCCTCTTGCATGCAAGGCAAGCACTCTACCAATTGAGCAAACGCCCTGCACACAAGAATTTCAATTAAACAACACAGATCAAGTAAACCGCGCCGAACTCCGAACCTACTTCGTCTCAACAAGGGACGCGGTCATCCAACCAGCTAATAACCCCAAGCTGATGTCTCACAAGTAGGAGTTTTAACTGGAAAATACGATACCATCCAGCAATGCTAACAAAGCGAGCAACTTATGATAGGATTTTCAGAATGTGATATTGTATATAATAAATTCCACAGCCAAACAACGTCGCAGCCCACAAGAGACATGACAGTCAAAGAACCGGAAGTCCAAGACTCGTGTTTCGCCCTCATTTGGGCTCATCAGTTAGACACATCCGAACTCTGTTTTTGGCATCGGAAAATATTCACAAATCCTCCTGATTCCGATATCGGTTCCGATGCCAAAAGCGTTCCGATTTTTTCGATTTCCGATGCTGTTTCTGATTAATCGTCCCAACACTAATTATTATACAGATATATATTTTAATATTCGGATCTTATATTTAACTTTCCGAATTATGAATGCAATTTTCCGAAACCTTTAAGTTTAATATTTTGTTTGTGAATTTCAGTCTTCCTTTTTATCTCTTTATCTTTCTATATCTCTTTCTCACTCTTCGTTTTGTCGGCTTTCAGAAAGTATCCATTTACAACTCTATCTATCTATATTTTTGCAATAATGCAATTAAATATTCAATTCGAGATCACGATAAAATTCAACTTTCCTCAAGCAATGATTTACAAGAAACCAAGCGATAATTTGTAATAGCACATTGTTATGTATGCGTCAAGATTCCAAAGTTAGTATTTCATTAATACTAGAAGGAGTAAACATGACTCCACATTCATTTCAAGTTGTCTTTGTGTATTAACTATTCCAATACGACAGTAGTGGTATTGATTTGGATGCGAAGTGAAATATAAATCTATTTCCAACTCATGAATAAAATATCTCTAAACGTTTCTTAGCATAATTTAATATGAAATTATATATTCCCATTTTGTTAAAACATTTCTTCTATTTAATTATTGGAATTCTTTGAGATGAGTATTTGTATATGTTATTTATTTGTTTGCGAACTATTATCCTCATCTTTTATAGCTGTTGTTTACTGATGTTAATATCTACAGTTCCAGGTGAGCATTGTCTGAAAGTAGCGGTTTCAATCCTATCCAAATCCGGCCAGAGTGTTAGTTGGCCAAAACGTGGTGATACGACATATGCAGGGTGGCGATTACTGAAGATACAGTGAACGAAGATAAAGCTGACGAAGGCCAACCGAATAGTTTGATGAAACGTCGTTAAACAAAACCTACAAAAGATGAGGATAATAGTCCGCAAATAAATGTATAAAACATTTTTGGTTTTCAATTTACAATTCAAATGTGAAACAGATTTTTATTTACTGGAAAACTACATTGATTTAATACATATTAAAGTTTTGCTACGAGTTAATTAGTCTTGCAATCGATCTAACTGTCGACTCGTTATCAGTGATAAATTATATCTCATGTACGTTTTATTTTTCAGAGGGGGTGTTTAGGAGAGAGAGAGAATGAGAGAGAGAGAGAGACACAGGGATGGTAATGTATTCGAGCTTTTATGTATGCCGCCCTTTCACACCTTCACAATAAGTAATCGTCTAGCTACAACAACTGTCAACAATTTCCGTCACTTTTTACCTGTGCTTAAATCTAAACTAAAATTTCATGAACAAAGCGTATTTTCCAGAACCGCCTACCTGTCGAAATCTGTTTTGCCGAACCACTATCCAATTGACAAAAATATTGCCGTCTTTTTGTTACAATATCTTTTTAAACTGTCCCCGTAAAATAATCAAATCTTAGGCAATTTTAACAACTAAGGATTAATATACTGTTCTCTCGGTCACCACATTACAGTTATTTAGCATGATTCTTGCGTAGCCCGCGTGCTATGATAAATAGTGAGTCCCTTGTAAACAATATCGTCAGTTCGAGAAGCTGGCTTACAGTTTGTAAAAAATAGTATTGTTTATATTGATAATTATTAATCATATTTTAAACACGTTTTAGTACGTTATACGATGAATCTCACTTTATTTTTTATAGCTGTTTTGATTGTAAAAAATAGCATAGTTTATATTGATAGCTATTAATCATATTTTAAGCACATTTTAGTACGTTATATGATGAATCACACTTTATTTTATAATGGCTTCAACGTATGTGCTGCATAAGTACCAAAGTGCAGAGAAAATGCTCACCATAAAACTACAACATTGCCGTGTTCAAGTCAAATACGAAGACTTTTGTTGAGCTGTTCTCTTAAATACTCCTGTTATCGCACCGCCTATTTTTCACTAATTGGCACTTTTCCTTGAATGGCATTTGTGCCTTGATAAGTGGTGGTTCTTAGTAGAAAAAAGAATACAATAATAATCTTGCTTTTGTATTTTACCCTGTTTGTAACGTTTTTTTTTTTTTTTTTTGTCGATGTTCTGTATAATTTCATTGTTCCCCGTTTACAACGGAGAGCTGGATTAGAAGTAAGCGATTACGGAGGTACTTTCGATCGACCAATAACTATGCATTTACATAATTGCATTAGCATATGAATTATCTCTCAGTTCGCCAGCCAGTTGGCGTTGGCTAGATTTAATAGAGAGCCATATGTTTGCAGAACGCTCACGATAATCCACAATGCGCTTTGACAGCATCAAGCTGTTCTTATTACGGATTAATATTATTCATTGCAATGAAATTGAATAAAGATACACGTGCGATAAACAATTAGTAACAAAATAAAATATGACAAAAAATTTTTATGAAGTTCATTTTGGTGCGAACGTATTAAGGTTATAATGACACAGGTCCAACTGACACGCTAAAAATACCACACGTAAAAGTGACATATGTAAAAATTGCACAATATGATATATAGTTACAAATGAATATCTATTATTATGAAGTAGTACTCCCGTCAGTTTATTTGGTTGTTCACAATTTTATCAAAATGTACAAAAATCACATTGTTTCACAAATTAATTTTCATACTGTAAATAGTCTTTTACGGACTTTAATACCAGCATTCTTTCTATATGTAGTATTTATAGGTCTCCAAACAAAAAGAGGGTGACCTTGTAAATTAACACTTTCCCATTCATCCGTTCGTCTCTCCGTACTTTTTTCGATAACTACGCCTTGGAATTTTTTGAAATTTTGCACAAACATTAAACATGATATGAGTAAAAAAATTAACAGAACGGATTTTCCTGGAAAGTTCGGGTTGCTCCCCTACGGGATCCTTTCCGTTTTAAATGGCTAAAATTGATACTTTTGTGCTTATTAAAAGAAATTGATGGTTGGATTTTTAGAAAATTTCGGAAAAGTTGGAACTAACTGATTTCTATATAATTTTGTTTGTCTTTACGAAATTATTTTTGTACCAACTTAATAACATAAACAAAATGAAATATATCATAAAACTAAACAAACGCAATATATAATAATACTACGAAAATAAAAGATATATCCAATTGGTGCAAAAATAATGTTGTCTTTTTATATAAAAGTTGAACGATAGAAAACGACATTATTTTTGCACAAACCTAATAATAACATTAACAAAAATAATATATAGTAACAATAAACAAAATGTAATATATCATAACACTAAGAAAATGTAACCTATATTAGTTTTGTGAAAAAAATCTAGTTTTATATAAAAGTGTAACGTCAAAAAACGGCAGTATTTTTTACCCACCCTAATAATAACATTAACAAAATTTAATATATAATAACATTAAGATTGATACTTTTGTGCTTATTAAAAGAAAGTGATGCCTTGGATTTTTGGAAAATTTTTGGAACTGATTTCTATATAATTTTGTTTGTCTATACGAAATTATTTTGAACCAAATAATGATATAATCAAAATAAAATTTCCAGGATAACTCCTTATACTGGGCTTTTTAACGAACCCTTCAACTTCTTCCTTCTTCATGTCATTCTAATGAAACTGTCTGAGTTTTTATTTTTAGCCCTTCGAATCGAAGTATCTCCTGCCTTCTTTTTGTAACTAAGTTAGATGGTCTTTCGATTCATCCTTTGCGCATTCAAGTGTACCAGACTTTGAGTGTACCAGACTAACATAATAATACTAAGAAAATGTAATATATAATAAAACTAAAAAAACATATACTAATAGTCACAAAATGTAATATAATAACAATAACAAAATGTAACATATAATAACACTAGCAAAATGTAACATAAAATAATACGAACCAAAGGTAACATGTAATAACAATAACAAAATATAATATGTAATAATGCTAACAATATGTAACATTTACTAACACTAGCAAAATGTAACATTTAATGACACTAACCAAATGTAACATGTAATAACAATAACAACATTTTATATAGAATAACACTAACCGGGTGTAACATGTGATAACATTAACAAAATGCAATATATAATAACTAGGGCTAGGCCAACAGCAGATTATTTTTCATTGTTTTCACTCTCGAGTGCGTACCCGTGATATCTTTTATGTTTTTATATCGAGTAATGTTGTTCTCGGTTGATTAACTGTGTCTAACTGTGTTGGATATATACTCGAGAGTAAAAAACAATGATAAGAGTATTCTCTTCACATAGCGCTAATAATGTAATACATAATAGGTATACAATTAACGTTTGTAGAATCGGGGGTCATGTCTTTAGGTTCATGTGTATGAAAATAGAAGCAAAAGGACCGGATTTTATGACAACTGATACTCTTTCAGCAATATGTGTAATTATTACAAGTATTATAATCGAACTGTTTCTCTTTAGAAAATGTCTTTTGCAAATAATCAAATTAAACTGTTTTATATAATTGAAATAATTATATATTATTTGAAAAAATATCTTGCATGCTTTAATTCTTTATTATTAACCATGCATACATATTTGAAAAGAGTTTGAAAGTAGAGTCTACTATTTTATTTAAAAATACAAAATGTGAAGGAGCTATGAAGATGGAAGCCGCATCTTTAAAACAAGTCCTACTGTTGCTCCATAGTATAATTTATCTATTAACCCCTTATTCTCAATGCACTTCAGCAAAATATTTTTGATGCCTCACCCATAAGAATTTCTGAGCGCGCTTTAAAACTGATATCTCTTTCGCAACTAAGAAATCGATGAACTCATCCCCCAACTGTGCTGACGTGAATTGCATTAGACACGTAAATTCGCAACAGTCGCCGGTGAATGTTGATCGATTATTTTATTCTGCATTCAAAAGTTCGATGAGACATCTCTGCTTCTGGCGCATGTTTCTTGCTGGGGTTTATTTCTTAGAGTCTAACAGCATCATTATCTGCAACACAGAAATAAAAGTTTCAAGTAATAAATGCATTAGTATAATCACCATAACAATGCAATTTGCTATCCGATTTTATCTATTCGGGGGGAAAAAAGAAATAGAATTGTTTACCTTTGGAAACTGTCTCGTATCACGAGTAACAAGAAATTACTAACAAAGTATTCTAGATTGTTTTTATAAATTATATAATAAACACTCGGCTAAAAGCTATGCGGCCTAAAACAGTGGTGATTTTTTTAATTAACAATTATTAACAAGTATCGATGTCATCTTAACCACTCTAATGAAATCTCTATATTTCATCCGAAACTACTAGTCACACAATTTTACTTTAATGGATATTTCATTTTTTTTAATATTACGTCGACATTTATCAAGATTAATAGCCGCTTGAGGATAAAAGTTAATGAGGTGGAAATGATTGCTAGAGAAGAGATAAATAGAACGTGAGGATACTAACAGTGATCAGTTGGGGCGGTTTAAGGAAACGATTAGTCGTCATTAAATTTCAAGACGACAAAATCGTGATCAGCAGGGACAGAGTTTCATGCTAACCTGTATTATAGGCTGGAGACACTTACAAAGTGGTTTTGTCCAAGGATGTTCAATTCGATGCTAGGTACGTACAAAGAGGAAAAAAGTATTGTTCTTTTCATTTCCGTTTACTGTACAGCCTATTTCTCATAGACGTGATGTTACCCGCCTTACCTTTGCGATAATCGTCATTTGTGCTTGTTAGCTTCAAGCTGTATCACGCCTTTTTTGCGGCGATTTATATTTTTAAAATACGAATTCTTGAAGTATTTTACTCAGTAACACAAAAGAGATTAATTCAGTCAAACTCTCTCTTTTGAAATACAGATAGATTATGGTGTTATATAATACTTCTGAGATCCCCACCTGTTGTCCAACTCATGCAGCTTAAAAGAACTTGCAGCATAAAACAATAATGAAAAGACTGCACTTAGTGTGAAACTTTTTCAAGATGACATGCTTCAAAGACAGAAAGAAAAATCCAATTACAAGTTCTTAGAAACTTCTGAAAGCGATATATCTGTATTGTTTCTTTTATGATAACGATAGTGGTTCTCTTTCAATTTCATTTTTATCTATTTCATTTCGCTCACCTATTTGATGTTCTGGGCACGCGTCTATTTACAATTCAATAATGAAATTAGAAAAATTAAATAATAAAAATAAAGATAGCAGTAAAAGCACTAATTTATTGTTTTAGATCATCAAAAATGGTTCTTTTTTGACTCAGGGGAGTCCTATCTTATATTAAAAAAATAAAAGAAAATTACAAAGATTTGCATTTAAACACAAATCAAACAACACCCGCCTTCAAAAATAATTCAAAAACGTATCTATAATCTCAATTGTATTTCTTCTGATTTATTGAAAGTATACTGCGAAGTATTATCTCGTTTTAAAAGATCTTGTAGAATACATATTAATTGTAGTAAATCGTGAACATTATCTTTATATTGACAATAATAACATCCTCTCTGGGAGTATCTCTTTTTTACCTGTAGGTGTTGTTTTTTAGGTCATCAGAAATGGGAATAATACTTTATATTATATAAACAATCAGGTATTATTTCGTATGATTTAATAATTAATTCAATAAGTGTGTGTATCTATTAATTAAAAGGCAGTTAAGAAAGATGGTTGGGGAAGAGAGACAGAGATTGAAGTTTTAATAACAACATATTACACATTGTACTTCTGATATTTAATAAAATTTTTTACAAGTCCGATTACCCCTGATAGTCTATTATATAGAGGGGAGCTGTTTCTATGTGTGTTTGTATGTCTGCTAAAAAAAAAATTGGTATATGCATCGTACAGTCCCAAACTCGGCATCATTGGAAAGACTGATCTCTCCGACAAATAATATGCAAAAATTGGAACATGATTAGTTATTTCGCATAGAAATTGCGTTTTATATTAAGCAGAGGTTTCTTTCTAAATATTCCAACAACTGCACATGCGCCAACCATTGTTCTTTGAATTACATTAAATACAAGAGTTTTAATTACGATTTTGCAATGACAACTGTAGCCCAGTAGATTAGGAAGTTGTCTCATAAGCACCAGTTTTTAGGTTCGCGTACGCCCACCGGTACTCGTATTTTTCTTTTTTTTTTTTACTTTTAAATATACTTGTTTTGTAATTTTGGAGGCTATTTATATTAAAATACAAAGCAATTTCCTTATTTTGATTTTTTTATCAGCGGGTGAGATATAGTAAGGGTTTAATTGGTATTAAAAAGAAACAAAAATTCCAATAAAATTACTATTTTTAAATTAAAACAAAAATTAAAAACCCTTTCTTTCATTACATTTTCTGTCATTTCTAACAACTAGTAAACACTAGCATATAAGCTTATGGTTTTTTATATGTGAGGCAACCAGTGACGATAATTAGCTGTATGATGCCTCCCTACATGCGCAATGTAGCGAGGATGAAATTATCAAGCGAGGAGAGTGTATCATTATCCTCATGACTAAGCACTAATCGCCTTTTTCCGCTCAATGCTTACGAGATAAGCAGATGGCTACGATATTCAGTGGTCTGCGAGCTTATATAATTATTCCGTTATGAAGTGTTTTATTTGATGAATAACTCATTCATACAAATTAATCGTTATTGGCAGAGTAACAAAATATGACACTGCTATCTGATCTTTGGGGATAGTTGGAATGGTGGGTTTTATGTAATTAATTCTAGAATCAAAATCTGGAATAAAAATATTCGGAATTCGGGGTATCGGAAAAACGTTGGCTTAAATAGTAATTTTTAAAAAATGTGTCTTCTACTTTTAACTGATTTTTTTATTGCTGTTATGATCAGGTAATTGATACATATTTAATCATCCAAACAATCAGTAAAACTAAAATTGATAGACTGCAATAATTAGTGATGGGATGATTCTAATATTTTTCCCGATTCCGATACAATTACCGATCCCGATTCCGATTCTTTGTGAATCTCGAAGCATTTTAATCTAAAATTGTTATTTTATCCCGATTACTGTAAAAACACATTTTAAATGTGTACCTATTTTCTCAAACGTAAAAACACACTTGAGATGTTATTCTTACTGGAAGTTTGAATGAATAAATATTTATTATTATTATTTTATGATTACAATAAGCATTGGAAGATGTTTCATAAAACAAAATCAGATGAAATACATAATTAAAGGAATCGGTTTTGGAATCGGAAAATGGGCTAAAATTTTCCCGATTCCGACACCGTTTCCGATACTCTAAAATACTCTGATATTTCTGATTCCTTATCTTTATTCTGATTAACTGTCTCAAAACTTAGGATTTAGCTGAATATGTCAACTACAAAAATGGCACAGATCGCGAATTAAGAGAAAAGGGTACACTTGAAAAATAAAGATAAAGATCTCGCAAGAGGCTTATAAAAACAGTATATCTACGTGTACTATCTGAATATCCACTACTTGCACAAATTAGATTCTGCTCTTTTAGGCGATTTGGGAATTGGAATCAGAAATGTGACATCAGATATGTAATTGTATCGAAATAAAGAGTATATATAATCGGCATTTCACTGTATTAGTATTTTCGGTGAAATCTAAGGAATAGTTTCAACAAGGTTATGACGATTGTTAGTTGTGTTTTTACATGTTAAATAACAACAAAAAAACTTACGAGTTTTATTTGTTTTAAATGTGTTTACAAATTGCAAAATATTGTCTTTTTTAACCAGGAAGTCACCATTTATCAAGGCCCGGAGGCCATCCGGGGATAAGGGTTATTGTGTGTACAGTAATCAATTGGATAATATCATAGTAATCGCTAGTAGCGGACATCTGATAAAGTGTGTTACTTAAAGTGGCGGTTTATCAGGAGCCTGTTTATGTGGAATTTGAAGACATCCAAGTTGTAGTCAGGTGGGAAACAGGGAAACGGAAGAGAGTTCCACAGGCGTGCACTTCTAAGAAAGAAGCTTTGTTCATGAAATCTACGTTTTGGTTTTGGCACAGATAACGAGTGGGGAAAATTACTGGCTGGTTTCAGCTAGACGGGTGTTTTACTTGCAAGATTGGCGATGGGGTTCAGGGATTGGAGCTCAGACGAGCATTCCCTTGGAAATAACGATAAAACAACAGCAGGCTCGCAACGCCCCTTCTGTGGGAGAGAGATTGCAGGGAAGAGAAAAGGGCATCCTCCACTGGCTACGAAGTCGATTTTGTACTCTGCCAAGGCAGGATAGGCTATTTTTAGCAGCTCCTGGCTAGATATGGCAGTAGTACTCCATCTTTGGACGTACTTGGCTTTTATATACATAAGGTAAATGAGTTTACTTCCGTTTTAATGTTCAGCTTTTGTCAATTTATCTGTTGACTATTACAAATCCAGATCAGTAACTCTTCGTATTACACAACACTAATGCAATTACTTTGAATAAACTATTGTACTATCGTTCTATTTTATGAGAAAATTTCAGACTAATGTACTACACATTAAGCGCTCCATTGAGAATAAGTAGTTAATACCAGTATTGTTGACATGATACAATCCTCTCATGTATAGTCTTTCCTTATTGGAGGAGGTGCATTGTAGTATTTATTCTATTATAATGAAACTATACTCCCAGGTATTACTTTGTTCATAGGATATTTTAGCATATGTTTTAATGTTAGTACATCATAAACTAAGACATTGTATTCTTGACAGTTATAGCATCCGGGCACGAAGTATCTCGTTCTTAGAAGAAGTACTGTGGTATATATTCATGTTTTATATTATCTTCTCTAGGCATTACCTTCTCCCTTTTTGTTTTGTTTTTATTTGTGGGAAGTGTAGTATATGTTCTGTTATCACGCAAGCATTATTCCAGTAGTAACGAGGGGTGCTCCAAAAATAATGCTTTTTACTTTGCCGCCCGAATTGATCAGAAACTATTGTAAATTGTAATGTTATGATGACTTAATTAAGGCATTCATGATCTGAATGTTTTATCGATCTATTGGAAGTACTGACGGTGGGGCAAGAAAAGGACCGCTGTGATGAGGGAGTGTAAAACGCAGAATGTGTCCTTAAATTTCTGGCAATGAGACGAGTATGGGGATGACGATGTTGAAAGGAAAATAATCGAAAACCAGAGTTCGTTCGTTTAATTTGTAGCACTGCCGTCATCGTAACTCTTAAACATTTCCTCGTTAAAAATATTTTTGGAAGGTGTGTTTCGCCGTCATTATGTCATACCTACCGACGAGGAAACCAGTGTTGATAAATATTTTATCCATATGTATATATATATATATATATATGCATATATATATTATATGTATATATCCGTCATAACATATACACACAAACACACACACACACACATATATATATATATATATATATATATATATATAATTATGAAGCTCAAATGACCTTGTAACGATGCATGTAACCCACTTCCCAGTTTACGACATCCGGTTGTGCATGAGCGCATAAACATTAACCCATAACAACGTAAACAAATAAACAAAAATCGCTTCTTTTGCAGATTTTGACCTGCACACTGAAATATTAACATTATTATTTCGAAATTATTATTTAACATGGGAAGACAGTGGATTATGTAAGACGGGTGTTTTTCGTGAAAGATTGGCGAGGGCGGACCATAGATTGGAGTTCAGACGAGCACCTACCATGGAAATAACTATAAAACAAGGATAGGCTCGCAACGTCTCTTCTGTGGGAGAAAGGTTTCAGGGTAAAGAAAAGGGCATCCCTCACTAAGCCACGAAGTCTATTTTGTACTCTGTCAAGGCAGGTTAGGCTGTTTTTAGCAGCTCCTGCCCAGATATGGCAACAGTATTCCATCCTTGGACGTACTTGGATTTTATATAGATAGAGAATTGCATCAGTAGTAAGATATCTTCTGGAGCGGTAGAAGGATCCCACCATCTTTCCAGCGACCTTGGCAACAGACTTGATGTACGTGTTCCATTTCAGATCAGGAGTAAAGGTCAAACCCAGAAGCTTGTCAAAACACGGGGTCTCTCCCAGACGAGAGCCACCCATCCCAATTGATGTCAGATAGGGATCAGAGCGTTGATAATGTAAGGATAGGAGTTTGGTGTTAGATGCTTTATATATATATATATATATATATATATATATATATATATATATTGTTTTAACAAAATCAGGACATCAAATAATGGATTTATAGCAACAAATAGTGTATTTCATCCTTCGTTACAAATGTTTCAAGACCATTTGAACAAATTCCAACTCTATATCGTTCGGAATTTTTTACAAGAACAGCCTATCATCAGCTGTTTTTAAATAAAACACTTTTGCAATGAACAGTATGAAATCTATTTCGCTTTTAAGGAAAACTATGAGAAAATATTTTACCTTCCATTTTTTTTTAGATTTTTATATCTATACCTATTTTCGTATCTCAATTCTAAAATAAATATATGTACATACTATAATAGGGCGATTATGTATATGCAAGGGGGAAAACTACCGCGTATGTAAAGGGATTTAAAAGGCTCTTGAAAGATAATTATAGCAGTAATACAGCTTATTCTTATAATAGTTTATTTTATATTTCTGTTCACTATATGCCAACATTATAGCGACTTATTCAAGCAATGTTAAATCAGTTTATAATAACTCATAACTATTTTAAAAAATAATTGTTGACAGTAAGGGTAAACCGTTCGATATAGTGAAATAACCTATTGTACGAGTTTGAAATATGTATTAATTGCTTTTCCAAAAAGTTAAAATGCAATTACACATCTTCAACATGGTCTGCCTATTTACACAGATAGGTACTGTTGCATCTTTTCTGAACGTATTGACATCGATTCACTTCTTATTTGAAAGCAGTAAACACCGTAGTTATCCTTTCTTGTGTAGTATCGATTTTTCCCCCAATGTCAAATAGTCTAAACAAATAATTGTCTAAGATGATAAGAAAGTTTTATTCTGTTTGTTTTGGCTGCTCGGTTATGTAATTGCATTTCAACTCTTTAGTTTAATTCAATAATTCTGAAAATGGCGCTTATGCGTGATAACTCACATAGAAAGAATATTTTAGGAAGTCCTAGAAATTATCGAAACAACATACAAACATCGAGTGTTTGGAAAATTAATATATAAATACACTACGTTTTTTTTTTACAGTCGCTAAATAAAAGTATGTTGCTAGCTATGCAGATAGAAAACCTACCTTCAAAAACGTCCGATTAGTTGGTAGTGTATTGACTTGTATAAATGCCAGGAAGCCTCATGGCATCCTTTCCTGTTTTCGGGATATAATATTGACACCAAAATCTAGACTGAGATTAGCATATTCTCACCTTTCTTGTCGTTTTCACACAAAGGAGCTATATTTCTATATTATATGGTTATGCTCATGACATGTGCTGGACTTAGCTTCAATCCTTCGTTCTCGGTGTTTTCCTTATTCACTTATATTCGCTGTAAGAATTCATCTAGTAGTAATCACCACATGCCATTTCTTCTCTGTTTACCTAAAACAAAAAAAAAACAAATATAACTTGGACGAACAAAGTTACTTCCTTAAAAGTTGTCAGCTGTGGACGCTGAACAAAGTGAAATCATATACATATATTTGTTTTTTACATTTTCACCCCAAACAAGGCACATTGCCACTTTGATATAGGGGGCTACTATCAGGGACATAAGCTACAGGGGTACTATGTGGGGGGTTGAGCAGCAAGATGTCGGTTCACGTTACACTTGAACTTCTGCATGTCAGTGCAATTGGGGAAGCAGGAACCCGGAAGGGAATGCCAAAGTCTAGCGGTTCTGGGGAAGAAACTACTGGAGTAGAAGGCTCTCTTACATCTAGGGATCTCGACTGTGAAGGGGTGGGATTTTGCTGCTTGTCGGGGATATTAACGTCGAGGGGGTACAAGTGCTTGCAGTTCGGAGCATTCACCGTTAAAATACTTGTAGGCCAGGCAGGGGGATGCTACATTTCGTCGATGGGACAGAGGCTGAAGCTTAGATGGCAGTTCAGGACATATCAGGTGGGCGACTTTCCGTTGAACCTTGTCTGTGAGTTAGAGATTAGTAGCAGATGCAAATATGAGAGCCCATATATGAAAGCAATTCTCAATACATGGGCGAATGGTGGCCTTATAGAGGTACAGGATATTTTTGGATGTTAGTAGCTTTCTAGCACGGTAGAGAGAACCTACCGTTTTCGCAGCGGTCTTGGCAATGCTCTCAATGCCATTTTTCCAACTGATGCTTCCTGTGAACTTTAGGCCGAGGAATTTAAATTATGTACTTTCAGATAAAGAGTCTTTGGCCATTGCTATTGATGGTAGTGAAGGTTTCTTGTAGCTATTGAAGGAAACAAGTTTAGTCTTGGCAGCATTGAATGTGACCATCCATTTTTGTTCCCATTCCACTACAGATTGGAGGTCGGCAAAACATTATGCAGGTCAATAAATATTTCAACGACGTTACTAATTATGTCACCCGTTTACAATGGCTTAAAAACTTAATATATAAGGTATCTTACTATTTCAAATTATAATTGTATTTTTATAGGACAAGTAACATTGGCGAAACGTTGATGTATTCGCGTAATTCTTTTTTCTGATATGTATGTAATTTCACTCGTAATAGCTCTACAAATACATTAAAGGCTTTTGATGAAGATTCCCTTTTAGTTCAATTTATTTGAATGTATATAATTATATATGCGTGTGTGTGTGTGTGTGTGTGTGTGTGTGTGTGGGTGTGTGTGTGTGTGCGTGTTCATGTATGGATATATACATCTAATATATAAACGGCTACATGGCTGTCTTTCGGTTCGTCTGTCTGTTTCTCATCTCTCTCCATATTTTAACACTATCTCCTCCGAAACTAAAAGTCGCAGAGGGGCGCTAGGGGCCTAAAATAATTTGAATCTATACAGATCGTTCTTTTATGGGTCCTTAGCCGGTTAAAAATGTTTCTAGGGGGTCAAAATAGGTCAAAGTTGAAAAAAATCTTTATATATTTTGTACAGTCATCTTTAATTATTGTTCATTTTCATTTTAATCGGTTTATGTACGTGTCACCTTCGTATAATGATAAGGTCACCAGTTTTGAATGCTACAGTTTTGGTGTCTTTCTTAGCTGATCGTACCTAAATACATTTTTGTTGACTTTTGAAATCACGACTCTATGATAAAATATACAAAATCTGGACTAATTAAAATATCATATAAGCGTATTTTACGCCGGAGCAAAGGCGGGCGCTATCCTGCGCTAGTACATACATATACATATATAATAATGTGTTTTGAAAATATATGAAAATTAAGCTACAAAGAATCTTCTGCATATAAATCAAGCATCATTGTAATAGGAGATGCATTATTTTCCCCTTGGTTCTGACAAAAATGACAATTATTGATTACGTTTTACTCTTTCTTTAGCCACTATTTTAGTTGATTTATTTTGTTTTCTAATATTTTTGGATTGAAATCTGTGGACACGGGCTCTTTGTTCAGACTAAAAAAATAGGCTATGTAAATGTTTTACCAGTCAGAAAAAGTCCTACAAAATTGACAATGAATCATTTTAGATTGAGAAAACAATTTTGTCCAATGTATTTTTTTTTATTACTGGACACTAAAAAAAACAAACAAAAAGACGTAAATTTGCTACTAAAAATCCCTTAAGTAAACCAGTTGTTCTCGCAAGCAATTAGACCCTTTGCAACATCACTTAGGCTCGATGTATTCCGCAAATTAATGCAAATAATAATACAATGGATTATTCACATGAAAGAGAAAGTCAGCCTATTCATATATTGCTCGTTGCCAAAGATATCGATGCTCAATGACCACAGTGAATAACGTACAGGAAAAAGAGTGAAAGAAACACGGGGGAAAAAAGCTTATTGATGAATGTTCAATAAATTAGAATTAAACAGTAAAAAAAACTCAACTTTTGAACAAACCCGTTATAACCATTATCTTTATATAACTATTATCCTGGGTGCCCGGCATTGCCCGGGTATTTCGATGTGTGTGTAGAGAAAAAAAGTTGTAGTAAGCAGGCAGTGTCGAACCTGTACCTCGAAGGAGGAAAAGGACGTGTAAAAAACGTGATGTTTTTGCTGTTTTGTTCACCTCCAAACAGGAAGTGACGTAGGTTAAAATTAAACCGAGAAAATCGAAAAGAGGGGATGACTTCCGAAAATATCGGCGAAAAAAGCGACCCCCTTCCTGTAGAAAAGTACCCTGTTGCGGGTGAAGGAATAAATGTTTTTAGCCAATTTTTCGATATTTGTCGTCCTAGGCTTCAAGCTTCAAAATGATCCCAATCTCTTGCAAATCCGTCGTCTCTGTCGAAAGTTTAAGGCAAACATACAAATACAAATGCATACATACATTTAAACAGACAGGTGAGATTTATATTACAGAAGATTACTAATAGAGACCTGGTGGCCGATGCCTGCATGAGGCCAGAAAATACACTATTAGTATTGTTTCAATGCTTAATTCAGGAGAGCGCAACGTGGATCTTCGATTTAGTTTTGGTAGCCGCATAACTCTCGTTTCCCTTATATTATCTTTTAATCCTTATATTCCAGGACCTATGTTTCTGACAAAGGAAGAAGAATAGCTGCTTTGTGAATAAGAATCTATTCCCTCCAACACTTTTCATAGGAACATTTTTGGTGTTTAAGTAATAATTGTTAGCTCCTCATATCAAGTGGATATATGCCTTGTGAGGGGATATTTCTAGAAAGAAGTAAGCTTCCTATACTGTTTCTGATTAATTTAATATTACTCCTTGCTCAGTTAATACATAGAGTGTATTACCGGTGCTATTTTTACTAATGACAAAGTCCCGTGTAGTAGATAGCCCATTTAATAGGGTTAAAGTTTAGTTATTATGAAACGATATTTTCTAGACATTACTTCTTTGATTTGCGGTAAATATATTATATATTTTATTGTGATGATACTAACGTCATGTGAATTATCTCTTTCTTTAGACTTATTGTCTATTACTATGACTACCTAGATTCCTTCATCCCACCATCCTCTAAATATTTCATCATCAGAAAAGAAGTGATATGGGCTGCTTCTAATGATCTGAGTAACATATGGATATCATATTTCAGCAAAAACACTAAATCGAAATTTCTTAAGTCTATGATATATTGCACTCTCCTTTATTAATCGTAAATCTAAACTCTTTCCAAAACGTTGAAAACATGCTTAAATAGCGCATATACCCGACTGTTCATGAGAGCGTCAAATCTCTCATGGAAGACGTATCCAAACCAACAATAAATCTTTGGCGAAATTTTATTTGCATAATCTATTGTCAAAGTAAGACATGCTAAGTTAAAAACCGATTGTCCTACAGCAGTAAAGAAAGTTATTTTTTCTTTACTTCTATGGAATCTTACCACCAATCCCAGAGGTCGAATGCTCACAATGAAGATGTAATCACAGGGTAAGACAGGCGTGGCCAGGAACCAGAATATCTGGTGTAAATGTGTAAACTATAGTGGAAAGATGACGATAATATGTAAATTCCTCGTAATACTTCCTACTTTCTTGGCGTGTATAAGTAATACCTAAGCAAAAGTAATTAAGTGATCGAAAGGGAAATACAGAAATAAAATTATTTCATCAATGTAAAAGAGAAATAGTAATCACATTATTTTTTTTAATCGACATCTTTTGTTATGTACAATAGAAATATAAGATAATCATGTTAGAAACAGATAATCTCTTAAAAATTTTAATTATATGGAAAGGGGTGTCTGGATATACGATATGGGTAACAATTTGAGAATTTGGTTAAAGTTGGAAGGTTGTAGAAGGTCATCATCAAGTTTTCTGAAAAAAAAAATCGGATAGAATAAAAGAATAAAAAGCAAGGTACGATTAAAAAATTAAAAATAAAGTGAAGAAAAACAGATAAAATATCAAGTGTCTGGAAACGATGAAAAGTAAGAAAATGAAAATTAAGGTAAGATAAAAGCATAAATATGTAGACAAAAGGAAGGAAGACAAAATAATAAACTATTTAAAACATAAAAATGATAAAGATTGACATAGAATGAAAGAGTATAACATAAGGAAGTTAAAAGTAAATGCGCCTTAGCAATTAAAAGTAACGTCTTATTCAAAAATCGAAACAAAGATAGGATAAAATTACAATATTCGATTAGAGGGTACAAAATAAGAGGCACCAACAATTACTAAAAAGTAAAAGTGTATAGAAAATGTAAAAAAAGAGATTAAAAAATTAATACTTAAAATGTAAAATATTAAGAAAATTTAAACATAATAAAACATAGACATAATAACGTGGAATACTACAATGAGTCACCAGCTCTAGGAAAATTGTAATCCAAGACTAGAGAGGCGTCCCTTCCCTTATGTTTAGTTTCAGAGTTTTCCTTCTCCTAGACGGATGATCTGGAAAGATCTACTGTGTTCATCAGCACCGAGAGGGTTTGCTCCGCGCCTGGGTTCTAATGCAGGTATTTCTGAGACCTGGCGTGGGTAGTTAATGTTACTGGATTAGTTTGTAAAGGTTATATATCTACTGAATAGTTACACCACTCAAAGTGAGTTCGGGGCATTGCTATTTTTTTGTTACTAGAAGAGTGAGTGAGTAAAGTTCATGCAGTAGAAGCAACTATATTTACAAGCAGGCTTGTTAGAAACAAGTTAATGTGGCTTAAGACTTTTTTCCTTTAGATTTACTTGTGTTTCTGAAAAATCAGTTAGAAATAATAATCAGTAAGTGTAACAGAAGAAAATAAAATAAAGATTGGAACTCGCGTAAAAATAAAAGATTAGAAAGTAAATAAAATAAAAGAGACCAGATAATAGAACTAAAATTCATATGGATGAGGTATTTTTTAATCAAAACGCATTATTTCAAAACATTATGTATTTGAAGACTTTTATTTCATTTAATATTTTTATATTTATTGCCCCCCCGGCAAAAAAGGGGGACCTGTAACTTCACCCTTGTTCGTTCGTCCGTTCGCCTGTCTGTACTTTTCTCAATAACTAAGCATTGGGTTGTTTATTTATTTTTAATTTTGCACAAACATTAAACATGGTATGAGTAAAAAAAGTAACAGAACGGATTTTCCGGGAAAACTCCTGTTACCCGTCTAGGGGGGCCTTCCGTGTAAAAATGGCTCAAATTGACACTTTTATGCTTATTTAAAAAAAAAAATGATGTCTTGGCTTTTGATAAAAACTTTCTGAAAAGGTATAACTAACTGAGTTCTATATAGTTTTGTTTGTCTATACTTTGCGATAACTCTTGGGCATGCCCCAGGAGCTCTATTAGGGCTAATGAAAGCACTCAATTTTTGGGACTAATTTACCATATTTCTCCAAAGTTTTCTGTGTATGTCAATTTAGCAGTTTTAGCATGGTGCTGAACTCATATTTAAATGTGTTAAGGCTTTGGGGACTTTTGCGGTTAATGGTGAGGGGAGCAAATGATGTCATTTCTTTTTTTTTGCATGGGGTAGAACTCAAATTTACATATTATAAGGCCTAAAACTGCAACGTCTATTCATTTTCCCCGGGATGTGACGTTCCCTTGGGACTTTTTGGGTAATATTGAGGTGGCAAATGCTGACGTGTGTCATTTTTTATGCCTCGTTTACTGTGCACTCATAAAGGGGCCATGCATGCTTCACTTGTTTGTCCTATTATTTACCAGAATATCTATTACTATTACCACCACGAATAATAATACTAGTAATACAACTACTGCTGGAAAATCTATACTGGAACTATCAATGTAGAAAATGTAAAAACCAATATCAGTTGCCAAGGCCGCTGGAAAAATGGTGGGATCTTTCTATCGATCCGGTAGATATCTCATTGCTGATGCAATTCTCTATCTATATAAGAGCCAGGTACGTCCAAGGATGGAGTACTGTGGCCACATCTGGGCAGGAGCTGCTAGAAAGGACTTTTCCTACCTTGATAGAGTTCAAAATAGACTTCGTAGCCTCGTAGGAGATGTCCTTTTCTCTTCCCAGCAACCTCTATCTCACAGAAGAGATGTTGCGAGTTTGTCTCTGATGTATCGTTATTTTCATGGAAAGTGTTCAACTGAGCTTCAGTCTATGGTCCCCCCTCGCCTAACTTTCACAAGAAACACTTGTTTAGCTGAAAAGACTATCAATAATTCCCCCCCACTCTTTATCTGTGCCTAAACCTAAACTTAGATTCCATGAACAAAGCTTCTTTCTTAGAACTGCACGCCTATGGAATTGTCTTCCGTTTTCCTGCTTTCCGGCTGACTACAATATGGTTGTGTTCAAGTCTAACGTAAATAAGTTCTTGATGAGCCGTTCCATATAAGTTATCAAATTTACCGAATTTTCATTACTAATGATTACTATATTGTCCAATTTCTACTGTACATTCTTTAACCCTTATCCTTGAATGACCTCTTGGCCTTGATAATGTGGTGATGCCTGTGTAAAAAAAAAAGTTATGGAAACACATCATATTTAGTGGAAAGCAATTTATATATTTCACATTCGCCAAACTATTTCTCATCTACTGACCTATCTATCCTACTGTACTAGAATTTGAAGTAATAATTATTATTATAATAAAAAAAGTAAAATTAAGAAAAAAAAAATGAGCAAAACTCCATTCAATCAAGTGGTATCCGTACTGATGCCGTCTTTGACGACTATGACTCGCCATCAATGTCCCCCTCAAGGTACTCATAAATTCAGTGATGCTCATCATTTAGAACCCATTCACGCTGTTTCTTGAAATTGTTTTGATATATTGTTCTAGCTTTCTTTGCAGTTGTACGGACAATCGGTTGCAGTTGCTTTCTCTCCAAGCAGAACGATTGCTGATCGAGTTTCCTGACTATTTCCGGTAACCTAACAAAATACGAAACCATGAACAGAGTAATTCCTGATTGCTTCCCTATTACATTAGTCACCTGCTTTACAGGATCTCACGTTACCCTGATGGAGGGGCTGAAGCAGGTTCTTGAGCTTACCCAATACTCTTCAAAGGACTAGTGCAGGTAAGACGGCGCCTTACTTTTCGATCGTAGTGCAGCCCCCTACCCTATGTAGCACCTAATAATCTCAAATAGTAACTCATTTGGTACTGGCTTGGTATAAGCTCATCGTTGCCTTACCTGATCTGCTGAAAACCGGTGTGCCAGCGTGATTATTCCGTATACCTAACTATAATAGAGAGAGAAAAACATACTAAAAAGAAAATAAAAGAAACTATAAAAAGCGACTACAACGAAACGAAATGCAGTGATTACTGAGGAAAGAAATAAAATATTTATAAACGAAAGAAACAAATAATACCACTCGGAAATATATGAAATAAATTATAAACTATGATTCGAAATAAAAAATCAAACACAACTTGAGCGGTACGTGTTTACATTTCCCATCTAATATCAGCCATATTTATTAGTTTGCCCAGAGAACGTCACTAATTTCTTTATCTAATACACAAGATTAGGTTATTTGTTCTTTAGAATTCCCAATTAATGAAGACACATCGCTAATATACAGCTGCGGGTTTTGTTTTTTTATGGGAAAAAATTAAGATTAATAAAGCAATCAATAAAAAGAAAATATTGCAACCAATCCCATGCGTTTAACTTATCGTAAAGCATATTTTCAAATGTTAGTGGTTTGAATAATACATATGTGTACCAGAGAGTGGACGCGCGTACGCAAATACCGAGCCGTGTAGGAAATGACGTCACGGTAAGAAAAAAGAAAAAAAACTATTAAAAATAAGACGATCACGTTAGAGACACGAATGACGTTCAAAAGAACGCTCGAAGCTACTTCAAGAATAAAAAGGCCAGAGAGATTATTTTCTTCTGAAATGTCACCCGAAATTAATGGCCTTGTTACAAAAAAGAAACAAAAAAAACAAGGAGTTGAGTTATTACTTGTCTTATGTTTCTGCGACGCACTCTGCAACAACGTGTTGGGTCTACGTGTGTAGGTCTGTGTACTACGTTATTATATGGTTTTAGATTAAGAATGGATTTCACTAAAAGAGATCGATATTACTAAGACCGTTGCAAAATTAAACTTTCTATTTTTAAATCAAAATCTATAAGGTCTAAGAACTACAGAGACAGGAGTAGGATAATGAAAACGAGCTACGTTTTGTTCCAGAATGTATTTTTTATGTAGTCAACACGACACCAAATGCACTTTTATCAGCTTTCTTTGCTGCAAAGGATCTTAAATCCGAAACGGGCTTTGTAATTCATATCTTCATCGCCACTCTGAAATCGACGCACCCATCTGTTAACTATGCTGACATCAATGCTGTCGGCTTCGTAAACATTCAACAGGAACATGTAAATAATAATCCGTCGATCTTTAATCTGCATGGAATAATTCAATGGCGCATTTTTTTGCTTCTGGCGCACGTTCCTGACTGGTGTTGCTTACATAGAGCTTCACACGGTCAATATCGGTATAAGAGAAACGAAATTTTCAGTTCATAAATTCATAAGTTTAGTGATCATAACCATGTAATTTGAATTCCTCCTTTATCCATTCAGACGGAATAAAAAATAGGAAGTATAACTTTCGGATC
>NC_136493.1:40372400-40404900 GCF_053919585.1 Euprymna scolopes | reverse complement strand
GTTGCGGATTCCACGGGAAATGTTCGTGAATAATTGGTAAAGGGCATTGCGAATAGGGGTGGCAAAGTTGAAGAATAGATTCTAGAGCGCAAAATGTCGTTCGTTATAATGATGCTATTGACGTCTTCGTAGCTCTTAAACGTTTTTTGATTTTAGAAAAATAAATTTTACATTTGTAACGACCTTCATATGTTTCATAAGTCCTTTTTGCATGGAAGATTACTTGGATTTCGATGCGAACTATCTAATCTATATCGTGTATAATTACACTTGCATATCATTAGGAACTCTGCCAGAATTATCTAATATATCGTGTATAAATTAACAATCATATAATTATGATTATGCTCAAAATAGCGTCTATGTCTATTTAATTGCGTTCAATAAACCGCTTACAGTTAGTTATTTTCTACGATGAATCAATGACAAAATGATTGCCGTCACACACAACAATTTAAGAACAAAACATACATTACGATTTAGCAACACAGTACGTTTAGGTATTTCTGGCATAAAGTATTTTTTATCTATATTTAGAAGATATATTTGTTTCGTATTCATTTAATCATTTTTAGATATGACTTTAAAGTTCATACAGAGCTGAGGTTCTAATTGGACAGCGTTTATGAAGTTACAATTATTCACACGCACGTTTGTACTTGGAATAGTTTACATCTATTGATTAAATGTACTTTTACAATATAAGTTGGTTTAAAATAAGTGATATTGTATGGAGCTACTGTTGGGAATACTTGAGTGTTTCAAGGCATACGAACTAACCAACATTCCACATACGGGATTGTTTACGTAACATATAAAGTTTTCATTATGGTCTTATCTGGAAAAAAGCTCTAATGAACTTCTAAAGCAGCTAAAAGTTTTTTTTTCTGTATATTGGAACTTCTGGGTAGAAGTGCTTGGATTTTGTTTATAGTTAGGGTGAACGAGTAGTCTTAACCTTTAGTAAGCAGACGCAGTAAGTTCATCGCAGTATATTCAGGATTTTTTTTTTTACATAGGCATCACCACATTATCAAAGCCAAGAGGCCACTCAAAAATAAGGGTTAAAGAGTGTACATTAGAAATTGGACATTATAGTAATCATTAGTAATGAAAATTTGGTAAAGTTGATAACTTATATGGAACGGCTCATCAAGTACTTAGTTACGTTAGACTTGAAGACAACCATATTGTAGTCAGCCGGAAAGCAGGAAAACGGAAGACAATTCCACACGCGTGCAGTTCTAAGAAAAAAAGCTTTGTTCATGGAATCTACGTTTAGGTTTAGGCACAGATAAAGAATGGGGGGGAATTATTGATAGTGTTCAAATATTGAATGTGTCCAAGCTCGACACTAAAATAAATTGTCACATGTCCGATACTAAACTGCATAACCCAAGGCCCAACACTAAATTGCATCATCCAATACCTGACATTAAACCGCATCGTCCAAGACCTGGCACTAAACTGCATCGTCCAAGACCTGGCACTAAACCGCGTCATCCAAGACCTGGCACTAAACCGTGTCATCCAAGACAGGGCACTAAACCGCGTCATCCAAGACCTGCCACTAAACTGCATCATCCAAGACCTGACATTAAACCGCACCGTCCAAGACCTGCCATTACACTGCATCGTCAAAGACCTGTCTCTAAACCGCATCGTCCAAGACCTGGTACTAAGCTGCATCATCCAAGATTTGGCACTAAACTGCATAATCCAAGACCGGGCACTAAACTGCATCGTCCAAACCTGGCACTAAACTGCATCGTCCAATACCTGGCACTAAATTACATCGTCCAAGGCCTGGCGCTAAACTGCATTCTCCAAGACTCAACAGAAAACGTTATCACCCAAGGCAAACACTAAACTGCGTTGTCCCACACCTGTCACTAAACTGCATTGTCCAAGACCCAACATTACACTGCATCATCTATTACCAGGCACAGAATTGCATCGTCTAAGGCCGACACAAAACTGCATCGTCTAAGGGCTAACGCCAAATTACATGCATCAAGGTCCGACACAAATCTGAATTTTTAAGGTCGATACTAAACCACATGGTCTAAGGGCCAACAGTAAACTGCTTGGTCATAGCCCGACACCAAAACTGCAACGTCTAACGTCGACATTAAACTGAAATTAAAAAGAAATGTTTCTTATTTTTATTTCGTCCAAATTGATCAGAAGGGATTTAGAATAACTGAGCTTAAGCATTCATGACCTGAATGCTGTATCTTTGGGTTGCATATATTAAGGGTGTCACATTCTAAGGAGGAAAACCTTGTAATGGACGTGCGTCATTATATTATTGGCAAAAGTGCGTTAGAAAAATTTAGCTATACAGAAAAATAAATTCTCGAGCACAAATGGTAGCGCATTTAAATAGTTTCACTCCTGTTATTGTACCTTTTTAACTTTGCTAATTAAAATAAATAGAAGATTGTACTTTTGGAAACACCCACGTATTTCAAAGCGAGCTACGCTTTGAGTGCATAGTCATCATTTATCAAAAATACACGGAAAATAATTAGAACTATGTAAAAATATCAATTCTTGAGAACAAAATAACGCTCGTTATAATAGTACTTATTTTCCTCTTCGTAGTTCTGGAACATTTTGAGTTACAACTATACGAGTCTTTACTTTTGGGACACGCTCGCGGAATCATCAGACTGATGTACTAAGGAGCTTGGCCAGGTTTTAAAAAGATATCCGGTCATTGGTAAATGAGAATTCGTGTACTCTTCACAAGAAACAAGAAAATCCTTCCTTACTTTTCTTAACAAATATACACATATTTGTATCTATATTTCATAAAAAAGTTTTTACATTTGCCTATTTATGTACATACGCACATTAATTCATATTGCAATATTGATGTAAAGAAAGGTTTTGTATACGGCAAAGAAATACGCGTAATTACATGCAAAACATTCACGAAAATTATGACTTTAATAACTGCAAATATATAAAAATGTAAACAGAGTCATTTTTTTTACATTGGCCACATCTTATTAAGGCTCACAAGCAGCTCATGGATAAGGATTAATGAATGTTAGTAAGCGGGGCAACCAGAACATTTTTACATTGGAATTGAAGACGATCATCAGTCGGTAAGTGGGACAGTGGAAGAGAATTCCTCATTGGAGCAGTCCTAGGAATGAAGCCATGTTCATGGAATATGTGTTTAGATTTAGGCAAAGATAGAGAGCGGGAAAATATATTGATGGTGGTTTTAGCTAGACGAGTGATTTTTGTGAGAGTTTTGCAAGGCAGAACATTAGCTCGAAGCTCAGACAAGCACTGGCTATGAAAACAGGCTCGCAATATTTCTTCTGTGAGAAAGAGGTTTCAGGGACATTAGATAGTCATCAGACACTAGGTTTTGAAGTCAGTTTTGAACTTTGTCATGGTAGAATAAGCTGCTCTCAGTAACACCAGCCAAGAGGTTCAAACAGTACTCAATTCTAAGATGTACAATTTATCGTAACAATAGGAGCTATAATTACTTCGCATGTGAGAATGAAAATATGAATTAAAGCTAAACAATATATCTCTATATCTACTATAATATAAAAGTAATTTTGCATGTGTGTGAGTTTGTTTCTCATAGCTTTTGACACAGCTGAGTCTATCTTTTGTAAATTTCAGGCAAAACTAATTTATATATCTAGCAGTGTTCTTAAATATGTTTTGTACAGAAAATTTACCGATGAGTTTAAAAAATCGAACACATTCGATCTTATCAATAGTCTTTTCTCTCTAACAAATAAAAAGAATAATGTTTTTACGGGGGAATATTTTATGTTACACCAATACGCAATATGCGAATTGAGTACTGTTTGAACCTCTTGGCTGGTGTTACTGAGTGCAGCTTATACACTCAATAATATGATATAACAAAATCATTTTGAAAACCTAAGAAATCGGATCTAAAAAAAATAGTATTACTCTTTTATAGATAAAAGAAAGAAAAAAAAATGGACAGAGAGACGTTTTCCGTTAGGTTTAAAAGATACAGAGTTATTGTCATCTGGGTATATAGGTCAGCTTTTAATTGAATTTCTCATTCGTAATGATTATATGTAAGTTTCTTTTGAGAATGTTATAATTTCGACATTATCAGTTTATGTTGTTAAAATAGTGTTCTGTATGGTGTTTTCTCTCACAATAGCATTCATCTCTAGTTTTTTTTTTGTCATTTTTTATACATTTTCCTCGCTGTTTTGTTTTTAGAAATATTTTTACAATTCCGATAGTTGTTATTAGGTATGACATTATATGGAAAAATATGGGCTAGATTTCGCAGAATAGAGATAGTTACCATAACTACTTTAAATACCATCAATAGTTTAATAATAGCAGTTAAAAAATAAATATGAAAATCCACAAAAAGTAATTAAGAAAAACGAATAAAGACCCCAAAAGAAAACAAAACTCATGAATACACGCTTACGGAAGTTGGTTACTAAGTCTCTCTCCACTAGAGCCAAGAATAACATTTCCACTCATTACCTTTTTGTTTAAGGCCGAAAACAATAATATCGATTTCTAATTGGGAGCGGGGTTTAAGTGGTAGCAATATTAGGGTAACATTTGAGAGTTGCTGTCTTACTGTCAATTCAATGAGACAACACAAGTGTTGTACGGATTTAGAATATACGCAGTTGATGCGGAAAATACTAAACTCAGGGTGTAGAATAAAAAAAAAAGAAAATAATGTGTTTGCCAGAATAAAACAATGAACTTTCTTTGATTGCACGTCAATATTTAAAATGTCTATGCAAATACAATAAGTCATCATTTCACTCGACAAGTTGTTCGACAATTTATTGCGAATTTAAACGCAAACAAATAAACAAAGCTGCCATTAAATATTATTTTCAATATGGCTGCCATGTTTCACATTCCGTTGTATAAATCATTATTAAAACTGCCAGGCATTTGTCATCAGTGACAAAAAAGAAAAATATAGGATAATAAACAAAATATATAGTATTTCTACGAAGGGTGAAGACATTTTGTTTGGCGTGACATTTCTGATATTAACGGCCCAGACATTTATTTTCAGACGAAGGAAATATATTGCTTTACTGTAATGGTTAAAACTCGAAAAACAGACGTCCTAAGATAAAATTTGTAATTTGAGAGAGATACGCACGCACTAGTAATACTTGCAAGAAGAGTGTAAGTAAGTTGTTGTACTGCATATATCCATGTCTTAACGGAGGGCTTATTTGGTTTATTTTGACCTTACTTTTCTATATTTCTACGGGCTATCCCAGAAGTTATGTCATAAAGCACGTTAGTTATTGTTATCAGAACGTATCATATCCATAAAATAATTAAATCATTCTACTGCTACAAAATTATCTCAATTCTGACGCAATCATCTATCTTCTTTTAGTATAAACCCAATCTATCTATCTATCTATCTATCCATTTGCTATTATATAAAATGAACTATATCTTTGAGTCTGTGAGAGAGAAAGAGTCTCCTATGTACTCAGAAACCGCTAATTCGATTGTTTTCAAATTCATAAGAAGGTACTTCATTGCCATGAGAGTGATATAAGGTAAGTCTTGTGCCGGATTGCGTATGATAAGTATCGATAATCGATAATCGAAACACTACTATGAAACAAAGAAATCCGATTTTGACCAAGGTTCACACTTTTCTACAATTTAACATACTAACTGCATTGGATGAGTTCTATCACTGCGCAATCAGAATGACAAAGTCAATAAAACCAACTATAGATTATTTTATCTCACAAGGGCGCGTTCGAAATATATTGTTCTTTTTAGAGAATAACTGAACACGGTACTTGACGTTTTATGCTTATTTTTAATTCCAAAGATTACGGAAAAATACCTTTAAAAATCACCAATTGGCTTTTTGATAAAACAGGGCCGCGTTCCAAATGGGTGTTTCTGCTTAGAGCTCAACGTAACCATCATACTTAACTTTTGAATTTTAAACTTTAAATGAAATAAATATTTGAGAATAACTTTATAAAATCGACATTAGATTCTCTACAGTGCAAGTAGATTATTAGTTATTCTGGACTAAGTCACCTCGGAGAGACATGTAAAGCTTCCTACATGTATACTGTAGGGTATTTACCTGAAGGACGCAATCAACCGATTTGGTTTTAAAAAAATGGGCTATATCACAAAGTTCGATGATAATAACAGTATCTTAAGGTGAAAAATTTGTTGATTCACATTCAATCACGGGCAATGTCGAGTCTTCCTGCTAGCATATCATGAAAAAGAATGACGGTGCCACATCTCAGGGGGGGAAGCTAGTCATACATTCTGCTGCAGTGACAAAGTATAATATCGATCTCGAGACCTAGTGGAAATCTCCTTTTCTCATGAATACAGCCTCTTCTTTGAGAAAAGACGATGCTAGTTTTCATCTACATTATTCCTAATTTTTTATGATAGTTACAGCATGTAACATATTCACAGCCAAACTCTCACCTAAGGCATGATCTTCATTGCATCTGAAGAAGTCCAGACGGCGCTTTCTGTTCTTTACAGAAATCATTGGCCTGCATCTTGCAACATATCCTCGTAAATTAAATTCCTTTCATCTGTTCTTGACAGTAGGAAAAGAGCACTTTTCAACAAGATTGTACTGTTGTTAGATTTGGGGAGCCGTTTCAAATTGGTTTCTTAGGCTGCGGATCTGAATAGCATTGCTTCCCTGCTAGAAGTAACTAAAGTACGAACAAATTATGGGACATCACGAACACTGCCGGTATTTTGGTACTTTTGCACCGTCTTTCATACAGTTTTCTCATCATATTTCAATCTGCAGTCGATTTCTCTATTGGATAAACCAGAAACGTGGAGATTAATGTGTTCCTGACGATTGCTAAGAGAAAGTCATGGTCTATGGACTAAATGTTACGTTGTATAACCTGGAACAACAACAATTACGATTAGATGTTTATTGTTGCCTGTTGGTGGATATTTTAAACTGAATTAGGGGCGATAATTTAAGCTGGTTTAAAAGGAATTTGTTGCTGCGGACATTCTTTTTTCCTCTTCAATTTGAATTTTTAATTCGCGTGAACACTAGAATATTTTAATTAAAAGTCAAATACGAACAGGTAATATAATAGAGGAATAAAAGGCGAATTAAATGAAGTGCAGGTTGTTTAAACAGTTTCATTAAATTTAGCGTAAATTTGCAGGGTCTTTTTTAAAATTATAAGTGCGGACTTTCTTTTTACCGGCACTCTACACACACAAAAGATTAAGAGTATAAATAGGAAGAATTCCAAAGAGAAAAAAATCATGCACACGGCACGAGAATAGAGGGAGTTTTCACTAATTAATAATGAGGATTAAAAATAATAGATAATGATATTTAACTCATAATCGCAATTTTATTCTACTCTTGATCCAAGACAACAGTTTGTGTTTTAGCAAATGGCAATCATTCAAGTGTTCAGCTTTTGAGAAATAATATAAATTCATGCCCTAACAATATTTAAATGGTTCAGCGTTAGGCTAGATTTAAAGTAGCGCATACAAATATGAGCATATCATTAGTCCCTACTTGATAATAAATTATTTTTCACAAATCACCTAAATCATTATGTATTAATACGTATCCGTTGTCTGCACAAAACAAATCCATATTTTACACTTAACTTTCAATGTATCAAGATAAACAGAAGACGCGTATCGTTGTAAAAAGAAAAGACTAATTAACAAAGAAAGAATAGCAAATGTAATTCATGCAAAAGTGATAAAATGGTCTTTAAAACTTTATACACAAATAAAACGTAAAATATTGGTAAGGACACGTCCTTTATAGTATTTGAGAACATTCTAGATAAAGTGATTTGTTTTGGTTTTAAGTGGAAGTTTACAAGAATATTATTTCGCAGTGTGAATTTGCGTGTTACAAGCTTTGTGGGTGGTATAGGCACTGTGGATTTGTCTGTCTTGTTATGTAGAATCTATGTTTTTAGTTGTGCACGCGAGAGTTTGCAGAGGTTATCATGTGAAGACGTTCTCGTATTACTTAACTGTGAAAGAAAATAAAACAAAAATGGAAAACCACTGTGTGAAAGTTGAATATAACCTGCACGTATAAGCCAATGAATAATTCGTGTCGTAGTTTGAAAGAATATATTGATTTTAGTTGTTGATTGTACCTGAAAACAACATTCACTGTTTCTGTTTCAGTAATATAGTCAGGGATGTCCTCTGGTAAATCCTCGTATCAAAAATTGTAGCATTCTTTATTGAAAAGCTTACATTTTGTCTCCAGGTCATTTCATGAAGCCATTAAAATATATTTACAGTTAAAGTACGTTTATGTATGTATGTATGTATCCACACTTAGCGTATTCAGCAATATATTCGTCGGTTTCTGATCAAAATTCTAAAATCACAATTCTGAAATTTTGAGACTAGGACTGATAGTTTTTATTACTTGTTTTGATCGGGCTATTGTTATTTGTTCCACGGCACCCCATTAAGACCGATTGTCAGCGTCGAAGGCACAGGCCGCCATCCTTTGAGTCGATTCCTAGTTGACATAATCTGCCCAATCGAAGGCAGGACACCATCATATGTCCAACACCAAGATGACGTTGTTTAAATAATCAAGGATGTTCCCATTCATGCAAACCACATACTGAGACTGGATGTCGTGAGTCTGTTCAGTAATGTACCCACTGATGAAACCCTTTCTCTGGTAAATAAGAAGCTCTCCTCAAATACATATTTGAGAGAATAAAGCCGCATCCCAATTGACAACATAATTACAATGGCGTCTTTCTTTGTAGAGACTATATATCTCACGTTGAGAACCCACATATATAAAAAGGAAGAAAGTCTAGTAAGGTGTTCACCACTGTCCCCAATACTAGCCAATATATATATATATATATATATATATATATATATATATATATATATAATACTGATCCCTACCAAGAGGGCATCCAAATTTACTAGACCATATGAATTCTATTGGTCCCGATGGTAATAGGAACACAACAACAAACTAGCATTCCTAGATGTATTAATAACCTGACCAGATAAGAATTCTGTATCATAAATGTATCGAAAGACAGCCTTCACGGTACAATATCTGAATTTTAACGCCCATCATCCATATAACGTAAAGAAGGAATTGTCCGGTGCTTACAACACCGTGCCAGAACAATATGTAGCGATGTCAACACCTAACAGGAGGAGATGTAAAATAATAATAATAATAATAATAATAATAATAATAATAATAATAATAATAATAATAATAATATACAGTCCATGACAAGAGAACGCTATTTTAAATTAGCTCATCTTTCAAAAACACCTACCGCGAATTAAGCCCCTGACCGAAAGTCTCATGACAAAAAACTACGGATATAAGATTGTATGCAAATGGGGAAATTGCCTTCAAAAGGTAAGGCTAGAAAAACACCGTAAAGTCGTGACTCGATTGTACTTGGGATAAAGTTGTTCTAATATCAGCGTTATTGCAGGGCAAGGCGGACCACAGGAAAATTGTTAACCTGGAGATGGAAACTTGGAACACTAACGTTATATATTCGTATAGTTATCTATTAGTCATCGTCTCATACAATCGGGACTGAAGAATAAAAGTAAAAGAACGTAAAACAGAGTGACAAAATAGACAGGGTTCCACACTTAAGCTTGAATGAGGATCAATTATGACGGATTAAGTTTATTTGAATGAGCATGGTACAACATTGTTAACAACTTTATTAAGGAAAGAAGAAAAAAACTTAAAACCAAAAGTAAAGTTCACGAGCTGTTTGCCGTTAAGCTTTTGCTTTCAATACAAGAAAGTTATTTGTTTGGTAACAATTACGAAAGATAGACACATAGACGGATTAAGAAAGTATCTGTTTACTTACTGCCGAAATATGAGATGTCCACATTATAAACTTCGTCAGGTACTTATACGAGTTCACTTCAACATTTTAACCCCCTGTTTATACGGAGAGAAGATTGAACGCCAACACATTTCTTAGGTCAAGCTCCAACTGTTAACCTCAGCTTGAATTTTATCACAAAACGAGGGAATGCGAACTTCAACCAATCAACAGGCGTAAATTAGTCGCATGACCAACAATATCAGCAGAAAACTTAAGAGAAAGTATAAAGAGGAAAAAAGGAGAATAAATATATTCTCCCACATAATTTGTACACTCCTTACAAAATAAAAATAAAAAATGGGGAAAAAACATTCAACAACCAAACCAGTACCAGAGAAATCAGGATTTCTTTCGTTCAAAGATCTGTCAGATCTTACATGTCTAGATGCGACATCGTCGGTATCTACATCAATTATTTCTATTAGAGAATCATTGGTTTCTTAATCAAAAGAAAAGTATTGATAAGAATGTGTAATTGAAAGTTCCAAAGGATACAGATGTCTCAGAGAATGTGCCTGACAGACACCATCACTTTTCCCAATCATAGCGGATCTAATTAAATTATCAGTACCAATAGTGAGACTAATCGATTCCAAGATTTCAATAAGGACGAGGCTTTCCCGGATTTTTTTAAAATTAAAAACACAACACTGATCTTGATTCTTTTATCGAATTCGGCCTGATACAAATCATATGACAATTCTATTAATCCCAAGAAATAACTCTTATACAACAGAGCGGACTGACATGTGAATAGCAATATATACATTTTCTTAGTTTCGTCACCTTCCTTTATCCACAACTCAATGTCAGTATGCAAGAAAAGCCTAACCAATAAACCTAATGCGTAGGAAATAAGTAACTAAAGGGCAGAGAGCTGTAACATTTACAGACAGTACAACCAGAGATTATTGTTTTGATGATATGCCTGGTCTTAGGCAACTACAACTCTGAGAGGAGCAGCTAGGAAAGAGTTTCAGCTATTCCCAAATGTTTGAACCTTACATGATAATCCAAGACAATCAAACAAGTCACATGACATGATCTTGGTAACAAAATAAGATGCATATTATACTTAGAAAAAAGGCAGAGTTATAAATTCAACCATGAGAACAAATCCACCCTTTTTCATCCAGATATGAATTGAATTGAGATAACAAAAAATAAATGGATCTCATTACAGGAGGTTTTATCCAAATAATTATTTTGCCCGAGTAGAAATTGACTTTGAAAAAGTCTAATCCAATATTATCAGGCCTTAATACTAAAATCACCATTGATACTTTTTTATTTTTCATATAAATTTAAAAACTGAAGTCAATATGCTTATCAACTTATCGAAAGAGGAAAACCTTTCTTACATTAATTACAGACAGTCATTTAACTCACCCTCATAACTATTGTATGCATTAATGAGTATTTTGTTGGTCGAGCCAAGGTACTCTAAAACAAAAGTCCGCCCGTCCAAGTTATCTCCCCTTAACCAGATTGTACCTCCCAACCAAAATTCCATCTCCCATCAAAATTTATTTAGAGATACCTCGTGTAATAAAGCGCGCAGGACTATCTCATGTGTTGATATATTTGAACTTAATCTTACATCCCCTGCTACGTAAATTAACAGTCATTGTTTTAATATCCTGTAAACGACTTTTCGTAAATTGGCACGTCGAGTTAATAGTATCGGACAAAAGCACAAAAAAAAAAACACACGACTTGCGCATTATTTGCTATAAAGATTTCACTCAACATTTTGGAAGCGAACATATTAACCAGAACAGAAACGTGTTTGACACACATATAACAGCTAATAATCTCAATGTGAGTAATGCCCCCTTAATAGAAGGAGCTACCCTTGCCTTGGCAAAAATTAAATTTCAGCACGCTGATATGAATATCAGCAATACGGTAAAGCCTGATTTGAAGCGTCACAAAATTCTATCTAAACCGCAAATTCAGTACCAATTAGATCTTTATACAGATTCTTCCAAGAGCAAAACATATCATGCATACAATTCTGGTTGCAGGAAATCATCAATTTTCAGAGATTGCTTAGCATTATCCGACCTTTAAGAGTTACGGGTAATTGCAATCCTATCGGATCAAAGACTAAGAAATTCACAGGCAAGATGTCACGTTTAGTAATGACTTTCTTTCCAACTATGCAATAACTCAATTTCATCTTGTCAGATAAAGAGTCGTAAAAATAACATCAAAATTCTTAGTACGCATTGACACGAGAGAAGTAATTGTCGGCGAGTCTCATACACTGCGCAACGAGTTCGCTATTGCTACAGCAAGTTTTCTAAGAAGAACGTCCTTCCTGCGTAACCGCTACAGCGTCTAAATACAACTGTAGAAGATGAGTGCGGAGACTGGTGAGTCTTCACTAAGTTATCAACGTAAAAACATTAAAAAAATAAATCCTTGCAACGATATTTTTCCACGTAGTACTTCACAATATAACTTGAAATAAATCGACTAGATACAAACCCAGTATGAGAGTATTGTACCTAAAACATACTACTCTATTTTCGACAGAGATTTCAATGCCTGGCAGAATTGACGAGTTACACACAAACATGTATAAATACATACACGCAACCGTGTATACGCAGTAAGAAATACACACACACACACACACACACACACACACATATATATATATATATATATATATATATATATATATATATATATATATATGTGTGTGTGTAGACATGCGTGTATATACAAATATATATGTATATATATATATATATATATATATATATATATATATATATATATATAATCGTCCGACTGTGTGGGGTCATACCCCATTACAAGTCCAAAATATTGCAACATATGAGTGTATATACAAATATGTATGTATATATATATATATATATACATATATATATATATATATATATATATATATATATATATACTTATGAAGGGGCATAAAAACATCTAAGCAAAAGAAAGATGGTAAAAAAAGGTAAAAGAAATACGAAAGAAAAAATACTAATATATTCCATGAAATATATCTGACTGACCAAAATATGGATTTAGGAAAGCCCGTTCTACGGCTGCTATCCTTACTGTAATATCCTGACCTATTTACCATACCGTGGACAAAGCAGATGAGGGTAGAGCGGAAGCCCTGGATATATCTGAGGCATTTTATAAGGTATTGAACGGTGGTCTTCTCAGGAAAATCAGATCATACGGCATCACTGGACGAATACTTACCATAATCCAACTTTTTTAAGTAAGAGAGGAATCCAGGTTGTCCTGGACGGTTGTACATCTAAATAATATGATATAAATGCTAGTGTACATCAGTGGTCTATCCTTAAAACTTTATTATTCGTAATATGCATAAATGACCTCCCTAATAAAATTGTCTCTGAGATTATGACACCACGTTCTATAACAGGCATGAGGGGAAAACAGATGAACGCATATCAAAGAAAATTGCAAAAACAAAGGAATACATCCAATCTGTAGTGGAACGGGGTCAAAAATCGTTAGTCACATTACATGCTGCTAAAACTGAGCTTGTTTCCTTCAATAATTAAAAGAAAATTTCTCAACTCCGAATAGCTATTGCCAAAGATAAATTACCTGAAAGTAATTCTTTCAGACTTCTCGGCTTAACCTTCATAGAGAACATGAGTTAGAGTAGATACATTTAAAGAATTGTCAGAGCCACTATAAGGGTTCTTGCAATGGGCGCTCTTTACCGTGCTATAAAGTTACTAACGCCTGAAAGTATCCTGTAACTCTTTAAGACCATCATTCGCCAATGTATGGAGTATCGTTGTCACATTAATGCTGGTGCATCTGCTACTAGTCTCCAGCTTCTGGGAAGGAGTCAAAAGAAAATCGCAAAGCAGATAGTTCTTGAACTATTATCTAAGCTTCGGTTTCTGTCCAATTGACGAAATATTGCAACGCTTTGGCTGTTCTACAATACTTTAATGATGGATGCTCCGACGAAGTACAAGCCCGTGTACCCCCTTCAGGTAAATACTCTCAACAAATCCGATAAGCAGCAAAATCCCACAGTACAGATCTCTAGATATAAGAAAGGCTTTCTACTCTAATAGTTTATTCCTCAGAACTGCTGGACTGTGGAACTCCCTTGCGTGTTTTTGTTTTTCGAACTTCCTTGCGTGTTTTTGCTTTTCCAACTTTTCCATCTTTTGGTGTTATGTAAAGATAGTTTTCCGTTTTAACCCGTACTTTCGTATTTTTATTATTTATTTATTATTTATTTATTTTTGGTTTAATTTTCCCTTTTTTTCCTATTTGTTTTTTTCCCAATTATCCAAAGATTTTATATGATTTCATTCCTATATTAATGCGTGTTTATTTTAATATTGTTTTTTTTTTTTGCTTGGTGTTTGAATACTTATTAAAGATGGAGGAAGTTAGGAAGCATGGATGTGGAAATCCTTTTACCCGAATACGATGTCCAGCATGTTACAAATATACCTTTTGTTGTAAAAATATAATCGATAAACATCTGAAGAAGTTGGTGGGGACAGGATATTTTTATCGAAACATAAATCGTAAAATTGCCAACTCATCAATGAAACAGCTGTAATGGAGAAAATACAGGAAATAAACGAAGGTTATAAAAATGAAAACGTGAGTCTTTGGATTTTCAACAAAATTTTGCACTATATATGCTCTATCCCTATAAAATATTGACTCAAAATTAACGATGACTGGTTTTAAAATAAAAATCTAGACCCGTTAAACGAAAACGGTATACATTGAAAGTAAGGACATTTAAAAAACAAACTTTAATATATATATATATATATATATATATATATATATATATATATATATATATATATATATATATATATATATACATAACCAATAAAATATATACATATTTTTATGTGAGATTCTTAACTCGATTTTTGGTTTCATTTGTGTTAATTATTAGAAGATATCAAAATAATTCAGGATAAGAAATATGAATAAGTTCCAGATGAGGCTAGCACTCTGACACCTGAGCCATCAACCCACATTTAAGAACTCTTATTGCCTAACACAAATCAATCTAAACGAGGCGTAGTCCAACCCTGGAATATACCTACTTTTTCGCAACAGGTACTCTAATTATAAATAACTGAACCTAATGTCTCATATATATATATATATATATATATATACTTATATATATATATATATATATATATATATATACTTATATACATATATATGTGTGTGTGCGTATATGTGTGTGTGTGTGTGGGGGGGGGTGTATGTGTGTGTCGAATACTGCTTGGACTAGTGTACGGATCTCGGAATATTTGAAGTGCGTATAATTATCCAGCTAACCTTAAATATTGAAAGAATGGTATCAATAAATGGGGGAATCGCGTGTGAATATTGCATACTCTCATAAGACTGTTCAAATTTATCTTCCTTAAGAAAGCCAAACCATATAGAATAACACCATTCAAATATCGACTAAATAAAAACGCCAATGCACGCTTATTCACCTTGCAGACAATGGGGATACATCGTTAGGCAATATGCGAATGTGTGTAAATATTTATGCTTAGGTGCATTAATCAGATAGCTGTTTTGGCAAAGATTACGCCGATATAACACGATATATACATATATGTGTGTGTGTGTGTGTGTGTGTGTGTGTAAAACCTGGCAGTTTCTGCTTTTCAATGAGGACTCTGTATTTTCTGCACCGATTGTTCTATCAGAAAAAGAAATGGGTATTTATTTACATGTAGATAATACTATATCCACCCCAAACAAATCACTAAAATAATAGAGCGCTTCTTCAGTACAAGCGTGGAAATCGAAAATAAATGTATTACCAATTTATATTTCTATATTAATTAATTGTATTATTTGGATTCATCAGACTAATTTTACTTTAAGTGTGATTTTCACAACGTTTCGCTCGATGTAACCTCAGAACTTCTTTGAATGTATCTTGTTGAACTCGAGAATGTTTCTTTCGAATTCGGGAATTTGAACGGAATTTCGAATGGAATGGAACCCTTTATTTACTTCATGGGGTAGCTTGCTCTTTTATGTCAGTACAATACAATTGCGAATTACTTAGGACCTCTATCCATTTATTGCTGACGACACAAGAGCATGCTAATCCGGTTAAGTAAATAAATGATTCCGTTCGATATACCATCCAAAATCCACGAGATCGAGAGAAATATTGTCAAGTTTACAAGATACACATGAAGAAGGTCGGCCGTTACATCGACCAAAACATTATGAAAATCACACTTAACGTGAGAACTGTAGACTGATGAATCCAAAGTATACGTCAAATATTGATTTCAATTAAAACCAATTGTACCTATGTAAATTGGCATGTCGAAATTGGGGAAAAGACAGAATCTACAGATAATGATAAAATAGAAAATTGATTTTTAATTAAAATATTTTTCGAAAGAAACTACAAATTATATTTTAATAATAGGCATAATAAAAAAGAGCGGTAACTGAAGTCTGTTTTCATTAATAAAAAAATAAGTTCTCGATGGGAAGAACTGCTTACAATATTAACACTTTAATTATCTAATGTTTTCTGTAATAGTTTTTTTTTTCAATGTTTGCCATATTTTAAATATCATGTATCTATTCAACTGCATTTTTATTTCAGTTTATATTTTAAGTAAGGGCAATCGAAAAACATTGAAAAATCACATAATCCCTAAAACCTTATTTCTCTTTTATGTGACCGATACACTCTACTGTCAGGAAATTAAACATTTATTGGCGCGCTTAATTTGCGAAATGTTACCCGCGAATTTTTTAAAAAAAAGTAGAGGATCGTGTAAACAAAGAAATCAAATTTCACAAAAGTATTCGTTTATTAAATAGTCAGAAATAGCTAATCGTATACAGTGATTTCTCCTACGCGATTATATTAAAATTGCAAATATTTCCCTTGCGGTTCTTTCTAAAATTAAAATGAAAGCACAGAGTTAATTAAAAAAAAATGATTTCTTTTAAAGTGAAGTACACACGGCGCCATTAAAAATAAAAATAGAAAACTGTACATTTTAACAGACGAAATAATGGTCAAAATCTCCACAATCATATGAATGCAACTTTGTCTCTGTGTGTGAATTCGTTCCTTATAGACTCCGAAACTGCTGAACAGCGTTATTTTAAATTTACAGAACTTTAGTGTGTAAGTCTGGGAGTGATCTTAGTTACGTTTTGTCTCACAATACCCCAATAATAGATAATCGAAACCATTATTTTACTTTATCTATAATCCGTAAATCCATGTTTCCATGTCGTCGCATAGCAAAAATGATAGAATAAAGAGCCGTGAAAATTCTACTCTAGGAAAGTTGATAGCGTGATTTTTGTTTCTTTTTTTGTTTGTTTGTTTTTTGTTGTTTATTTATTTATTTATTTTGCATGACGTGGGGTGTAGGTTCAAACTCCGCACGTAATAGTATTAGGAATTACATAAGACATCTCTCTGCATGTGGCTGATGAGAACAAATTATCTTCGGAGATTAAGATAATGGGTTCCTGTTTAAATTGTGTACGGATTCCCGGATTCGATATTAAGATTTCCTCGTTAAACCATTATGTAATCCTTAATACTTCAATTATATAAAGTATAATAATATGACATGTTAATATGTAATAATAATATAATAATATTATAGGGTGAGAACGATACAGTTGTCGCCATATAAAACAAACTACAACTTTATTTTAAAACTTTATTGAAGAAATCAATTCGGGTAAAGTGATAAAGTAGTAAGCTGATATTTATTCAATGAAGCCACCTTCATCCTCAACCACCACCGCGATACGGGTCCGGCGGGAGCCCGGCGTATACTCGGCGAGTGGCGGCGATTAGACTGTTGTATGACGTCATCTTTGTTATGTTCTCAACGTATGACCAAACAAGATAGCCAGAGGGCTCTGGTCGGGGGAAGAGGGAGTCAAGTAAGAGGAGGGTACAAAGTCGTAGCACTCCTTCTAAAACCAAGCCTGGGTAAATTTGGACTTGCTACCACATCCAGGCTCTGCCAGTGGCCACCTGGTTAAACGAGGGGAGTACCACACTCTTCAGCACATTCAGTTACACTTTGGTGTTGCCGAGTTCGAAGATGTGAAGTAGCAGGATGTGGTCCTCAATTGAAACTACAGCAAACACCATAACCGTGACCGGAAACTTTGTCTTCTCATCTTGGCCATATACCTGTTATTCGTGGCAAACAAGCGATGCATCTTGGTATTAGTCATGTTGTGATTGATCGTTGTACAGCAGCGCATTTCCGATCTCGCTCGACGAACATTGTGACATTTTCACACGTGATAGAAGGCTCCTATCGCTCTTCGGATTTGTGCACAGCTTGCAAACTAGTAGATGGTCTGCAACAAAAAAGAAAACCTGTTTTCATCAAACGGAAATGAAATCATGCTGTCTTTTCTAGAGCAACAATTTTATTGTTCCACTCTTTATATTTGACCAGAACACCACGTTTAATATGATATATTAATTTATGAATATTTTATATTTATAATTGGTGAGCCAATCATCTATTGATTATCCTATTTTACTCAAGTAGGAGAGCCTTCCACTCCAGTAGTTTCTTCCACAGAACTGCTAAACTTTGGAACTCCCTTCGGGTCCCGGCTTCCCCAACTGTACTGGCATGCAGAAGTTCAAGTGTAATGTGAACAGAAATCTTGCTGTCCCACTCCTTACATAGTACCTTGTGGCTTATGCCCCTGATAGTAGCTCCCTACATCAAAGTAGCAATGTGCCTCGTTTGGGGTGAAAATATAATTAAAAAAAGAATACCATTAGGTCCAGTTGCTTTGCTGGAATCAAGGTTTTTGATAAACTTGACATCATCACGCACAGATATTTGTCACAAGTAGCTTAGTTGACATAAGTAAATATTAATGCTACTTATGCACTGCACACTGTTGAAATAATTCCTAAACATAAATATATAACGTAATATATTATTCATAATATATGTATATTCAGAATTTTACAAAATACTACTTAGGTGCCATTAGCTTGGACCGAAACGGAAAAAGTCAATTCTCTGATTGCATTTATTACAATATTACAAAGGGAAGATGGATATTTTATACTTAAAAAATTAACACAGTGGAACGTATAAATATATATATTTGCGTATATATAAGTACTTACAGTCACCTTTCGGCTACCAAATCTCAATATTTCATTTCTGACAACCTAGAAGCTATTTTTACCGATCAACAACCAAATCGACTTATTTCAACATATTTGAATACCATATAAATTTCAAGTATGTAGCAAAAACTGCCGGGTAGTTTAGTAGAGACCGTTCCGGTTACGCGCACGGGCACACACACACACACACACGACATCACACCCACGTGCGCAATCTTCTTCTTCTTCTTCTTGCTCGTCCGTCGAAGTCGACGATGACCAAGGTATCAATCAGTTCGGCGTCAGGGGTTTGTGGGTCCTGAGATGGGCTGAGGAGGCCAATCCGTGCTCGGCAGACTCTTCCACACTCTGGACACGTGAAGGCGGTATTGGCAGGGTGTGAACCGGCAGCTCTCTCCTTCCTCCTCTTGCGTTCCTGCTGGTCGTGTGTCATGCGTTGATTCTCTACCCTGTCGGCTCCTAGGCTGATGACGCAACGCCAGGCCGAACGTTTAGCAGCGCGACTCTCCCAAGACTGGGGGTTGATGTCAAAGTCTTTTAGAGACGTTCTCAGACAGTATTTATATCGTTTCTTTTGGCCCCCTGCATTCCGCTTTCCCTGGCTGAGTTCCCCATAGAAAAGTTGTTTGGGGTTTCGGCTGTCGTGCATGCGGTAGACATGGCCTGCCCACCGGAGCTGGGTTTTGCGGATTATGGTGGTGATGGTATGGAGCCCCGCGCGCTTCAAGACTTCTGTGTCAGGAATTCTGTCTTGCCAGCGGATGTTGAGAAGATTACGGAGGCATCTGAGGTGGAAGCCATTCAACTGTTTTTCATGTCTTTTATATGGCATCCAAGTTTCACATGCGTAGAGTAGGGTTGTCAGGACGACCGCTCGGTATACTCTCAGTTTGGTTGCGAGTGTAATGCCTCTCCTCTTCCACACATTGTCTCTAAGTCTTCCAAATGCACTGCTCGCTGTGGAGATCCTATGGTTAACCTCAATGTCAGTGTTGGCGGTGCGGGAGAGGGTGCTGCCAAGGTAGGTGAATTGGACGTGCGCAATCACATGCACATGCACACACACATACACACACACACACACACACATATATATATATATATATATATATATATATATATATATATATTAAGATTAATATTTATTTGAGGACGTTTGTTAACACTTACCTAATTACAATTCGTATTTATTGCCAATGTTTATTCATGTTTTTAATTTTAGGCAGATATTCTACATAATAAAATAACATAGTTTCTAGACATGTTTTTTTTCTTTTTAAATTTATCTAGATTATTTCAAAATGCGTAATTGTAACTATTTTCAGGACCAACGTTCTCTTTAATCAGAAACGCCGACAAGATATTCGTACACTTGCCGTGTTTGGTTCACATCCTACTGCAATAGAACAGAAAGGTAAACTAACATAACAGAAATTTCTTGGACAACAAGTATGACAGACGGCGGAAGATCGTGCCTGCAGCGGCGTTGCTATTGTAGTGTTAGGTGCTGTTCAGGATAGTTCTAAGAGGTCCACCTTAGAGGCTTTGAGAAAGTGTAAGTTAATCGTTAACCACCTGAAAACGTCATGGTATTAATTTTTATGCTGCTGCTCCGGCAGTTTTACAAGATCATATTACGAGGAGGGTGCAATAAGTAATACCCCTGACCCAATTCCCATAGCAGTTAACCAACGAAACTTGGCACAGATATTAGTCTTACTCTACATAGGAACCACACAGAGTTATACATTTCTCCCATCGTTTAATGCAGCTCTGGAGACCGTTTTGTAGAACACTCCAGGTTGGTCCTCCAACTACGACGTGACTTCATAAATCAAGGCTGCATCATCTGGGAAACGCTTTCCTTTCAAAAACAGCTTCATGGCTGGGAAGAGGTGAAAGTAAGAGGGTACAAGGCCAGGAGAGTAGGATGGGGGAGGAATTTTCATAACCACACGCTCGTGCTTCTGATCTGGCAACATGCGAGTTGTGGACCGGAGCGTTGTCCTGCAGGAGGAGGGTACCTTTGCTTATCTTGCCCCGCCTCTTGATTTTGATAGCTTCCCTTAATTTCCTCAAAACTGAAGCATAATAGGCTCCTGTAATTGTGGTACCCTTTGCCAGGAAATCTGGCATCACTACTGCGTCCTGGTTCCAGAAGACTGTGAGCATGACCTTGCCAGCGGTGGGCTGCACCCTTGCCTTCTTTGGAGGTGGTGAGTCCAAGTGCTTCCACTGCATTGACTGGGATTTGGTCTCTGGATTATATGATGGACCCAGGTTTAATCCTGTATAATTAGTCTTTTGAAAAACTTTGACTCATCTTCTTGGCACATCTCAAAATTCATGTTCGAGCTCTCGACGTGTTCTCGCTTCTGAAATGGCGTGAGTAACCTGGAAATCCATCTGGCAGACACCTTATGCATGTGCAAATGGTCATGAGTGATAGTTTCCACAGACCCAGTAATAATCTTGACATCTTGGACTATTATGCAAAGAGTAATGCGCCAATCTTCCAAAATGGCAGCCTCAACTTGACGAACAGATGCCTCATCAATGGCAGAATGAGGGTGACCAGGTCTGGGAGCTGTTTCCACAGACTTCCGGCCATGTTTGAATGCACGATGCCAGCGTTTTACAAGTTCATATGATGGGGCATTATCACCATAAGTTTCTTTCATTTCATCAAAATTCTTCTGTGGTGTGTGTCCTTTCAAATACAAAAACCGGATCACTGCTCGACAATCAACAGGCTCCATTTCACACCTGACTCAGTTCAAACACCTGTAAAACAGAAACCACAATTAGTTCAGAGCTGTAATTTGCCACATAACCCGTAGATATAAATCATTGGACAGGCAAAATTTAAGCTAGATCAGACAACTGGAAGTGGGTCAGAGGCATTACTTATTGCACGCTCCTCGCAAAAGACTTCTTTCCCCATTTTTCAATTTAGTGATATATTTTCCCTGGGTTAGATTAACATAAATGCGAGGCGTTTCATCCTATAGGGCTATTGGCAACAAAACTGTGAAACAAATTGTAAGTGATGACAGTGGAATACAAACATGATGGAGGCAACGTTTAAAGGACGACTTCAATTCCCAGATATTAATATATTTTTGAGAATTTTATACAGAGTATTCGATAGAAAAGCCGGGACGTTATTAAAAGGTAATGCATCTGTTTATAGGATTAATATTATAATACGCTAACAAATGCTTAATATGATGACTGTATACTTCGTAGCAACGTATAACCATAGAAATCCAAGATGGTATATCTTTTGGAAAGTTAATATGTTTAACACCATTTCAAGTTCTCGCCAACTACGTTCGCAATTTATCGATAAAATTTATATACCGTCGCCAATTCATAGTTTCTTATAAAAACACGCTTGAAATACAGTAAGTGCATTTGTATATGTGGGAATCGGAAATCTGTAGTTTTGCACTGACTTATGTATATCATTATAAATTTGACCTGTAATATGGAAACTAACGTGTTTTTTTTTTCTTTTTGTGTTACGCGATGTTAAAACCTTTCCGTTTTTTCTAAAGTATCTACGCATGCCTTTGTTTATGTTTTTATTTGTTTAGAATTAAGCTGCAGCTAACTCGACTATAATCACCTTTTGCACTGGTGGGTGCGAGAGCATGAAACTCTACTAGGGTCTTTTTGAAAGAAAATTAGCTGGTGCCATCAAAATTAGTAATAAATTGCCGAGAAGATTATATTGAATCTTTGCCGTGTGTCCATCTTCACCATGTGGCTGCCAAGTCCGTGTATTGTCACCCATTACATTTATACCATGGAATAACCCATGGATATATATATATATATATATATATATATATATATACAATAATCTTCTTCGTATATCGTTTTTTCCTCCTGTCCTCAGTACTAAAATATATTTACAACCTTAAAGATTCCGCTATTCTAGCGACCACGGGGCTACTGCTACCGCTACCACGATAAGCGAATAGAAGTTTTCTTAAAACAAAATACAAAAGATAATGGTATGAGCAAGATTTAAACAAACGCTTAATATTCTAGGTTTCTCAAAATTACAAGTTTAAACGAAGCATTCATATTTTTAATGTTCAACATAAGCAGCTAATTGTTTCTTCAATAAAAAATGTATAATTGCCCAAGCTTTATCATTTAATTGCAATAAGTTTGAAGTAAATGGAATATTTAAAATAAAAGTCCTTTTAATTTACATGCATTTGATCCACCGTAAACATCTTAATATTGTTAGAGAATGTATTGAGATAGAGAGGGAGGTGTGTAAATTATATTGAGACACGTTGACCGTAAGTCAGGATCAGCTGATTGGATTTCCTTTGAGTCACGTGATCAGGTGAGCTGAATCGTGGAGATTTGGTTTGGGCTTAGAAGACGACGGACGGCTTCACAGACGTCTCCTCTCTTCACTGGAGGGGGAGGCTGACGTGTACCATGCAAGCCAGAGATTCACTTTCCATCCTTCTGCGAGACATCTGAAAAGTGAAATAAACTATAAAACCAATTCCTTGTCTTCGAGTGATTGAATGTTCGTCCCCAACACAAGTACCAGTCTCTTTCCAAGACGAGATGAATTCAGATGGACCAACATCTGACGCATGAAGGTATATCTTAAAATACATGCACCAAACACAGGAACAGCGGCATATGAACAAATAGACAGAACAACTAGATGATCACACAACGTTAACTCTGACTAGACGGCCACACACGATCCTCTTTCTGATACAACACAACAATATTTAATTCTACTAGATCAGGATGTCTTAAGATACTGGTTTTCTTAGAATGCACTACTCATTGATGTTTTTCCCCTTTATCTTTGGAAAACTCAATCATGCCCTGCAAAGTAAAATATAAAAATATCTAATCTCTACAAAACATCCGAAGTACACATAATATTTGAGGCTATGAGACATTAAAACTATTCTAAAAACATTGTATTCTGCATTAAATAAACTGAAAAAGAATGGTATGCCCTAAAAACAACTGTTCTGTCCATTTGTTCATATGCCGCTGTTCCTGTGTTTGGTGCATGTATTTTAAGATATACCTTCATGCGGCAGATGTTGGTCCATCTGAATTCATCTCGTCTTGTAAATATACTGGTACTTGTTTTGGGGACGGACATTCAATCACTCGAAGACAAGGAATTGGTTTTATATTTATACACACTCAAGCTTGAATAATAAAACAAATGGTGAACTCGTTTTTTTACAGCCCTATTTAATATGCTATTGTTTGCATCAGACTATAAAATGTTTAATGTTGTCTACATGACTATAACATATTTAAGGGTATTATTCTCTTCTTGAGTGTGATTTTAACAACGTTTCGGTCGATATAACCTCCGACCTCCTTCATGTATGTCTTGCAGAACTTGGGAATGTTTACGTCGAACTCGGGAATTTGGACGGAATTTCGAGTGGAACCCTTTATTTACTTATCGGGAGTATCGTACTCTTGTTCCGTCAGCTATGAGTAGATAGAGGCCCTAAGTAATTCGTAAATGCATATTTCGGTAGCCCATGCTGGGGATTGAACCTTCAACCTTCAGGAGAATATCACTTTTAAAATTGATTTTTCCCAGTACTCTAACCATTGCGGACAATTTAAGTACAAATTTTAGGCACCTTAAACCTACTTCCACAAGATACACCTGAAGAAGGTCGCGGGTTATATGGACCGAAACGTTGTGAAAATCACACTCAAGATGAGAACAGTAGTCCGATGCCCCATCATTATCTCCAAAATTCAGAAACATCATATTTAGGGTATATTTGCACGCATAAATCACAAAATTAAACCCGTGTATCTACATTAGATCAGGTTCCTGTGCTAAGAGGGGTTGAAAAGAAAATCATATTTTGTGACGAAATTGAGTACATTTTTGTAGCATTAATAGCTTATTTTTGTCAACACATATAATCGCTCATAAGGTTTTAATGAAAAGATCGTTTCGCCAACAACATATATAAGCATGATAAATAAGCATGGCATTGGTCTTATTGTTGCCAGGAAAGTTCTTCAATACCAGAAAAAATAGATTTCACGCTTATAATATCACTTCGTTCATTGTTTTTTTTAAACTGGATATCTAATGAGCTGTCGGATCTGAGGACTGTTGAGGATGTAAACTATCAACTTCTCTATGGTCAGTCACAGAAAAGCACAGCACAATGAGTGAAACAATTTCTAATTTGGTCCAGAGCCTTGGTGCACTTTTTGATTAAGCCGAGCTTGAAGTGCAGCGTTGGAAAACGTATTATGTCTCTCTCCATCGTCCTTGATAATGTTCCTTCTTTTTGCAAGGCACCAATTCCCACACCACACGCTAGTTCTTCTTCGTGTTTGCTGAGCACCAACTTTTGCAATAATCACTCAGAACTATCGGACGTGAATAGTAATCTCTAGGATGTGGATGTCTGCGTAGCTGACGTTCCGGGAAGCAACGATTTTTGTCATTGCTTACCTTATAGCATGGATTTTGTAGACTCGACCCCATACAATTTTATATTTGGAATAGCTGAGCATTATACCATATGATGTTTAACTTTTTAAAACATTCTATTTTCAGATCAGTCGATTTTTAAAGCATCATCACTTCACACCTATGATAGCATTTGAACCCATGAACGAAGCCTTGCGATTTTACACAGAATGGCATCTAAACAGCAGCATTCAAGCAAAATATAACAATAATGTATAACTATCCATTATATGATCTAAAGTATTATAGTGTATAATACAATTTACTGAATACAAAGTTGTTTTCATAAGTATTACACTGATTAACTACCAATTCGTTGCTTCTGTTTTACAGCTGATTTCGAACGAATCTGATACGGTGAATCCAGAAATAAACCTGGTTTTGCTAAATCAGGTCACATGTATTGTTTAACGTCTTTGCTCACAGAAGACGTTGGTTGATGTAAAATAATCTTGGTGAAGTAAACCCATCTTCCTGAATAAAGGCACTGCGCGAAAATAATAATACCCTCAATGTATAAACCTTCCCTTTCCGGTGGGGAAAGCCTGAAAACCTTATATGTAAAATCAAAACGGATGCAAAAAAGCCTATAAAGCTGTAACTTAAGAATACGTATACTATTTGATATACAGCATACCTAGGTTGACATATCGGTTCCTGTAAAGAGTGTAGGTAAGCGACGTTACTTCTTATTAGTATTAAAATGGGTGATCACTTAGGAATGCCAGGTGTTGTATGTATGTTCCGCTTATCCCGGCATTGTTTCCATTCATCCTAGATTTTCTTTATTACTAAAGCCAAGCAGTGCTGACTTAGAAGTATAGTAAGAAATTGGAAAACACTTGCACAAAAGTATATGCACAGGAACTCTTGTATTAGGTATTTACTGCTGTTTGGTGCTTTTCTATTCTTTTCAACAATTTAAGAATAAGTCAGGAGGTGTGATTGTATTCGAATATCCGGAGAAAGTGCCTACATCTGATTTAAGTTGCTTGGGCATTCGGGTAATAGATCACCATTGTTTTGAATATTATGCAAAACGATGCTAAATTGAAGTTAATCCCAATAGATATAGAAAGTTTCGGGTTCCTAATAATTATATAGTCGCTACGTATTAACAGTGATAATATCCAGAACTCAAGTTAAAACAATTATTCTACAATGCTGGAATACCCCAAGGGAAAGTTTCATACTTTTGCATTAAGCTGAAGTGTTAAATATCGAGATATTACCCATAAGCTAGAGCGATTATGCGTGTTGATGGCAATGCTGTGGCCACTTCACTGATACTTGAGGGGTGGAAGAAACACCTGAGATTTCATAACATGCAGCTAGGGAGAGAGATGGTTATTGCTGCACGGTCAATGCGTAATAGTGTGGTTTGAATACATAGTAAAGAGCTCAATATATAAATATATATATATATACATATATATAGTTATAGTTATAGATAGATAGATAGATAGATATATAGATACATGCATATATCAAATATATATATTTAGTTATATATCTGCCACAGATTGTGCATTTCAGCTCTGGTGTAAACTCAGCAGGGATTGCGGATTAATCCTGTTTTATAATAGCAGGCTTTAATACTGCAGGCTTAAAACATTTTTCTCAAATATTCTGCATTCTTCTGGTATATATATATATATATATATATATATATATATATATATATAGCAACGAAAACTAAAATGCACATTTCTTCTGTCTAAAGCCGGTTTAGTAAACCATATAAGCTCACACAATGTCGATCATTACCGACAAATGTTTTTTTTTTTACACAGTGGTCACAACATATCAAGGCTCGGAAGCCACTCAGGGATAAGGATTATTGCAAGTACATTACGTTAGTGTGGAGATTTGATGAAGTGTTTACTTAAGGGGGCGGTTCATTAGGAATTTGTCAACGTTGGACTTGAACACATCAAAGTTGTAGTCAGGTGGGAAGCAGGCAGACGGAACAGAGTTCAATAGGCGTGCAGTTCTAAGAAAGAAGCTTTGTTCATGGAATCCACGTTTTGATTTAGGCACAGATAAAGAGTGGGGGAAATTTTTCACAGTTGATTCGGCTAGACGGGTGTTTTTCGTGAAGAATGGAGAGGGGGGACCAGAGATTGGAGTTCAGACGAGCACCTGTCATGGAAATAACGATAAAACAAGGATAGGCTCGCAACGTCTCTTCTGTGGGAGAGAGGTTGCAGGGTAGAGAAAAGGGCATCCCCCACAAAGCCACGAAGTCTATTTTGTACTCTGTCAAGGAAGGATAGGCTTTTTTAGCAGCTCCTGCCCAGATATGGCAGCAGTATTCCATACTTGGACGTATTTGGCTTTTATATAGATAGAGAAATGCATCAGTAGTGATATATCTTCTGGAGCGGTAGAAGAATCCCACCATGTTTCCAGCGGCATTGGCAACAGACTTGACGACGTGTTCCATTCCAGATCAGGAGTAAAAGTCAACCCCAGAAGCTTGTCAAAACACGGGGCCTATCTCAGACGAGAGCTATCCACCCCAATAGATTCCAGATAGGGATCAGACCGTTGATAATGTAAGGATAGGAGTTTGGTTTAAGACGCATTACAGAAAACTAGCCACGTCTTCCCCCACTGAACCACGCGCTCGAGATCAGAGGAGAGAGAATCAGAGAGAACTTTGTCATTTACAACCTTTGATGTGTTGCCGTAGATGGTCGTGTCATCAGCATAGATGTCAACGAATGATTTAAGTATGTGTTTCGGGAGGTCATTGATGTAGATCAGGAAGAGAGTTGGGCCCAGGATTGACCCCTTAGGGACTCCATCATTAATACTGCAGGCCTCTGATTTTTGTCCATCGACCACTACTCTTATGAGCCTATTGGAGATAAATAATTTAATGATTGAGAAAACATTTCCAGTTATTCCGTAGCTGGAAATCTTGTGAAGTAGACCCTTATGCCATACCTTGCCGAAGGATTTTGATATGTCAAGAGCAATTGCCCTAGAAAGGATGCCTTTGTCAAGAGATTCACTAATCCTGTGAGATATAACCGTCAGCACATCTGCGGTAGATCTTGCAGAGCAGAAACCATCCTGTGTGTCAATAAGAAGGTTATTTCTGCTGAGGTGGTTGACTATTTCTCTATTTAATATGGATTCCAGCAACTTACTCATAACACACAGGAGACTTATAGGTCTGTACTGAGAGGGAGATGACTTATCACCTGAATTCTTAAATACAGGGCAAACTGATGAGGTCTTCCAGGGAGTCGGGAAGCACTTCTCCTTAAGGCAGCGCTTTAATAGTTTCGTAAGTATGGGAGCAAGTTCTGGTTGAAGCTTTTTTAACACTATAATTGGGATGCCGTCAGGGCCAGTTGCTTTACTGAAATCAAGGTTCTTGATTAGCTTGGCGACCTCATGCACGGATATTTGTATGTTAACTAGCGTGTTCTGTGTTATAGGAGGAAATATGGGGAGTTGATGGACTTCGTCGCATAGGGTAGAATTAGCTGCAAAGTTCTTTGCAAATAGTTTGGCCTTGTCTGATGCTGACGAGATGACCTCTGATCCATTGATAATTGTTGGGATAGAACGCACACTTCTGTTCAGGATCCTATTTGTTATTTGCCAAAATTGGTGGGATCCAAGCCGCTGATCAGCTACCTTGGATTTAACAGACTGGGCATATAACTCTCTTGCATTTTTTATTACTCTTTTACAGTGGTTGCTGGCAGTCCTGAAAGTAGCTTTAGTCTCAGTGCATCTATTACGTTGGTAGCTATGGAAAAAGTGATTTCTGTGCGCGATAGCAGCAGCACATTCTGGGGAGAACCATGGCTGACTGTTAGGTTTTTATTGGAATTATTTAGATGGTATGAATTGGTCTATGCCTAAAATTAACCATTCGGTCAGATCTGATACTATAGAGGACACTTCCTTTTTAAACATTGAGTGCAGATGTAAATCAGATATGAATGTACGGAAGCTATCCCAGTCAGCCATAGATTATCGGTATACAGTACGGTGGAGGGGTACGTCAGGGGACTTATTACATTTCGTTTTTATCTTAACTGATACAAGTGAGTTGTCGGAAGATCCTAGAGGAGAATGAACGGAACATGAACATAGCTCAGGGAAAGTTAAGAGAAAAAGGTCTAGTAGGTTTGCATATTGACCGGGTGTATCGGGCACACGGGTGGGTTCGCAAACAATCTGAGTGAGGTCATAAGCAATGGCAAAATCATGACAAAACCTCCCCTCATCCTCAGTCTTATTTAGATGGGTTAGCCATTGCACGTTATGGACGTTGAAGTCACCACAGATGTGGATGTTAGCCGAGGGATGTGCAGACAGGATGTGCTCTATTTTCTCAGATATGCTCTTAAAGATAGTAACTCCGCTGTTGTGGGGCCGATAGAGGGCAAATATAAATGGAGTGGTGTTAGCAATTTCAACCAGGACGCACTTATAGGGTAAGTTAGGATCTTCTCTAGAGATATCCCTGCCACATGGAAAGCCATCTTTAATGTAGGCACATATTCCATGCCCATGGCGAACTTGGGGTCAGATTTAGCTGTAAAATTAGAGTATCCGTTAATTATGAACTCATCTAGGGAAGTGGTCTGCCTTATTCCAGTTTCGCTTAGAAATTATATGTTCGGTTTTGTCTCCTGTAATTGTGTTTCAACCTCTGGAAGGTTTGAACGTAGACCCCTAATGTTGGAGAAGTAGACATGGTAGGAGGGGTCTACGTTGGAAGATGGGGTTCTAGGTTTATCTGAGTTTTTTTTTTTTTAGATATTTCATGTTGAGGTTTTGGGATTTGTGAAAACAGGTCGGCATATTTGGTTAGAGCAGTACAGAGAGAGAAATTAAGAGAGAAAAAGACAGGATTTTTTTTGTAGCACACGAAAAGGTAAAGCCGTGACAATTACCCGCTTGTATGGCATCGAGAGGCCCCACCAGAGACTACTGCATGGTCCAAAATCCATTCACCAAATGGCAATACAGCAGTTCCAGTGCTTTGCGCCTGCTGATAGGACAGCCTCCTTAGTGGTTAATCCAAGGTTCGGGTCCCTGACTATCAGGCGGATAACGTCAGCCCAGACAAAACGTTTACCTTCAGCACCCTTACTAGTGACATGGCCACAAGGACAGACATAGAGACAGAAAAATTTCCGACATCTCAGACTACTGTTCACCAAGTATTACCGACCTTTAAGCAGCTTTTTCTTCACCCTTTGTCAGAAAAATCACTCATTGACTGAGGACTGCGGGACAAAAAAAGGAGAAGCGAGAGTTACTGGAGCTGCCGATAACACACCCACTATATTATCGACTCTCAATTTAAAAAAAGAGGTAGGAAGGGGAATGGGTACAAGTGACTTATTTATATCTAAGTGGTAAGTCCGGTGCTAAGTTATCAATTCAGGGCACTTTTTATGATAATCCCCCCTCCCATATTAATGGGTTGAAGTTTGTCGTTATCCATCTGGAGTTTGAATAATGGAGCTTGAACTTTATAATTAAAATCCAATAATTAACTTTTATCAATTTGTAAAGTCGGCTTAATATTAATTCACATTCGAATTTAGATAATTATTCAAGGTTTTAATTTAGGAGGTTCGTTTTCATAGGTGACTTTATCTTTGTTAATGTCACTGTATTATATTTCGAATATAATAGAAAATAAGACTACCTATATTAGATAGTTTGATTGTGTAAGGCTGTACTGATTCCCAGACCACAGAAGTATTTCTGTGATATCTCTTGTTTCATCTCTAATTCAGCAAGTGTTTTGATAAGACTCTTAAAGTTGTATAATGAAATCCCACCACCAGCAACCGCAGATACTAACAATTTAATATATTTCTTTAATTGGAATTCATTATTGAGATAAGTATTTTTTAATTAATTTATTTATTGCGGAATATTATCCTCATTATGAAGATGAGGATAATATTCCGCAATAAATTAACTGACAAGTATCCCTATTGCCTCTATGAACGATTTTACAAGTATGTAGCTAGTTTAAAGAGGCATATAGGTGCGCATGAACGCTCTACGTCGATCTTAAGAATTGACAAGCTTCTGTCAGAAGTAGCATGCATATATATATATATATATATATATATATATATATATATATATATATATAGGTTAAATATATTTTTAATTGCCTTCACTCGCGTGTACACTGCTTGATGAAACTTTGATGAGCCTTGGATTCGATGATAAAGAAGGCAATGATTATACTTTGAAACAAAAGATGGCAAAAGCAGCTGATAATTGATTTCTGTATTTGATAAACAAGTTAGAATTCTGAAAATTGTGCCTCAAGTCCATCTGATTTCTCTCTTTATATTTTATTTACTGCTTTACGCCCTAAATAAGGCACAGTGTTACTTGGATCTAAGAAATTTCTACCATTTAGAATCTAATCTACAGGGACACTATATCAAGAGTTGAGCAGCAATATGTCCGTTCACTTTATTCAATGAACTTCTGCATGCTAGTACAGTCAGCGGAGCAAGAGCGAGACAAATAAGACTAACTCCTGATAGCTCCAGCGAAGTAACAGTTAGAATATTGATCTCCACAGTTTAAATGTGGGATTATGCTGCTTGTCAGGTTAGTTGGGTGTATATACGTCGATGGTTTACGAGTGGTTTGGGTTCATCAGAAATAAAAGATGTATTTGAAACAAAAGAAAATACACAAAGGGAATAATCGTCATTATTACTTGATATTAATACAACTCAGGCATTTTAAAATATATAACCTTTTAAATGTGTTTAAAACTCAATTTGATTTCCTCTATAGACCTACATGAAAATTAATTGCTTGATT
>NC_136493.1:40304900-40367400 GCF_053919585.1 Euprymna scolopes | reverse complement strand
GTTTTACGGTTGTTGTAAAAATGGAACGGAAACTTAAATTTCGCTTCGTTTTAATCTTTCTTAATTTTTTAATTGTGCCCCCCAAACGAATATAATCAAAACAGAAACATTCAACAATTGTACTTTATGTATATAAAACACAAAATATTAATTAATTTTTTTTTTTTAATTTAATAACGAAAGGGAAATAATTTCATTTTTAAACGAAAGAGTCAGTTTACCTAACTCACTGTATTAATGCTATTTTTTTAAGTAAGAAAAAAAAAGGTAAATATCCAGATACGCTATTACAGAACACCGACCACTCTTTGTTTTTTTTAAAGGTAATTGAGGTCGCTGACAACGAATCTGATAGTCAAACTTGGGGCAAATTTACCGTTTGCATGGTATTTACCCCTGAACCCACGAACTTCTTTCCACCATTTTGCAGCTTCCGTTTATGCTACGCGCATGCACGTTGTAGCATAAACGACTGCTTCACCAAGCAAACTACGTTGGGGGGACGGGATTTTTTTTCCAGGACATAGAATTTTCTCATTTTCAAAAATACATTATAGCGCTTTTTGGGTGGAAAATTTAAAATTAGCTGAAAAAGAAATAAAATAAGAAAAGGAAAGCACACCAAGTTGGAGTAGGGGGAGGAATTTATCTGTGTTTTTGTTTTTGTTTTTACCTGGAACATCGAATTTTAAAATTTTCCGTAAGTAACGCACCGACATTTACCAATTAGAACACCATTTAAAATTTTCCGAAGATTTTACTTTGTATATTGGGGGCGCGAGCGGGAGGGATGTGATGTTGGCGCGCGTGCGCCTCAACATCACATCCCCCCGCCCCAAAAAATTAGAGTGGTCGGTGTTCTGTAGTAGCGTATCTGGATATTTACCAAAAAAAAATATTTAGGTTTGGCTATAAATTCCTAAACTCATTTCACCCTAAATAATTTAGGTGACTGAAATAGGAATCTAATTGAATCTTTAATTTCCTGAATAGCATGCGAGAATTACGGACTTTAGGGGCTTTTTTCGTAATGTTACTGTCAAAATTATTTTTTATTGTTACAAATTACGATGCTTTCAAAAAGCAAAAATGAATTCTTGCGTTTTTTATTTACTACTGAAAACCATAACTTTAGTAAAGGTATTTTTTGTTTAAACAAAATAAAATATTTTCACTAAGAGTTAAATAAAAATAATTAGTTCATTATATTCTGCGATCATTATTTGAAAAATACTGCAATTTTCATTAAAATTCGTTAATTTCCTGAGTTTTGGTGAATTTTTAAGTAAAGGGAGGAGTCAAAATGTGTATACACTTTTAGCGTCGGCATTCATTTTGCGACCACGAGTGGTTTAATTTAAATTAAAGTTCAATCACATGGTTACATTATCAATAAATCATGTAATTAAACCCATTGAAAATTTACCGATATTGTAAACACATTCTGTTTACATTAAGCTTGTAGTGTTTTTTAGTGATGCAATGTTGTCAACTGAGATTTTAAAAAAAACCGCGAGATCAGGAGAAAGAAATGTCCAGAAAATCGCTAGTGGAAAAATCGATATTATAGTGAGATTTAAGAATGGTTAATCGAAAAAAAGGTGAAAAACAAAACAAATAATCAATAAATAATTGTTACCAAAGGCAATAAATGCTACTTTTTTACTTACATGAATGAGTTTATTTTATGTTTTAAAGTATTTTCAAACGCTTTTCTTTATTTTTTAATAATTTAATGCGGGTGTGTGGGTGCTAAATACCTCCAGATTTTCTAGAATTTCCCGCTAGATTGTAAACGAAATCTTCAGATATAGCAGGAAAACCGCTAAATTGTAACATTGGTCACGTGACAGGAAGCGGTAATAAATAATTGTCCTTAAATAAAAAATGGCCTCTTGGTACAAAGAAATCCACCTATTTATCATAGAAAAATTAAGTATAATGTTATAATTAAAAAGAAATATATAAAAACACACATGGATATAGTAAACATATTATACCAAAACGTGGAAGCCATCCGTCCAGTGGTTTTTTAGACAATTAATTCCGAACGAACCAACACTTACATTTTTATATATATATATATATATATATATATATATATATATATATATATATATGTGTGTGTGTGTGTGTGTGTGTGTGTGTGTGTGTGTGTGTGTGTGTGTGTGTGTGTGCGTGTCTCTGTATATGTGTGAGGAGAAAACACCTACCCTAGTATGGGGAACATGAATACGTCGAACAGAACAGTTTTCGACCACATTTACGTTAAATTTTAATAAGAAAATTAAGTAATACTGATACACACCTGATCTCGAGTAAATATTTTGATTTCGAAACACAATGAAATTATTCTAATTTGATGAAATGTCTATAAATTGTAGAAGAAATTCAAAATCGTATCAGCTTATTTTATTAGTGTCTAATTTTGAATTTTAAAATTGTGGAAATGTTGCTCTTTGTATAGATCTTAAACCCCTCTGAAATACTCGAAATAATTTGTAACTCAGTATGAATTAATTAATTAGTTGGAAAGTAACTAATTAATTAATTAATTAAAAAAAATCAAGACAGGGTATTTCAATTTCCATGAATGTCTTCCACCCCTTATTTTGTTTATTTTATATAAAACTAAATTTAGCCAATATTGTGCATCCTTTCACCAAACAACAGGAGTTTTATCATTCTTAATGATCGGTTTATTAGGGTAGGAGTGAATTCTGTACGTGCATATTTATAAAGACGTCTGATTTTATAGCTGAACGTCGCTTCTCAAAGTTTGCTCTTTAAAATACTTGGAATGATAATGTCGAGTTCATATCTATTTTCTGACTTTTTTTGCAAACACTTTTCTATTATTCATATAAATTGACATCCACATTCAGTAAATTTGATAAATTTTGTTCAACTTATGAATAAAACGCTTTAATAAATTAAAAGTCAATTCACATGGATGTTTGTGTGTGGTATGTTTTTTTTTTAACTTACAATTATTTCTTTGTAGTTAAAACAACTAATATATACCCAAGTAGGATATTTTCCTCCATTAGTTTTATTTAAATTACCATTAAGATAATTATCGAACACATACCTTTTTTTAAAATATTTAATAATAATATCCCTTTTCACATCAAAACATTTGAATTCAGTTCTGTTTACATTTAAAAAATAATATCATATATGCATATGTTGTGATAGGATCTACCTAATTAGCATACGTGGAGTGTCACCTATATAAATATGGTTGATACCGTAACGACGGGAGAGACTCAACGAGAGACTAAGCGAGAGACTCAGAGAGACACAAGATCGAGAGTCGACGACCACCCAGCAGAGACCTTCTCCACGGGCGGTTTTCCCATGACTATACCAACGGACGCAATGTAAATATTTGTATATACTTTCTTGCTCTCAATATATCTTTTCTACTTGTGTGTTGTAGTTATTTATTCCACGTGTTCAGTCGACGTTCAGCAGTATGATTAATAGAACGGAAACATTACAAATTGGAGCAAAATATAGCAGGAAAAAAATCAGGAACAAATAAGAAATAGTCAGTTTCGCACTTTAAAAAGAGAAATTTCTTGGCTGTTATAACAGTAAAGAAAGAAGAAGAAGGAGACAGGAAAAAAAGGCAGAAGAAAACTCGCTTCTCACAGATTCGTGGTTCGTCACAAAGAACAATCCAACCGTCAGAACCACCTACACACAATCTGCAAAACACCCCCTGACCGCTTCTCAGACTCCTACCTTTATACCGGCCGGGAATTATAGATTTGCATAATCGCGCGAGATCACACGAAGATTGCATGGGCTCAAAGCCAATAAAAACCCATGGACGCCATCTTGGAACTCTCTTCCGCTCGGCTCACACCACAACAACAGACGTATCCGGGGTAAGCTTTTTATTTCCCTCCATTTTGGTTATTTCCTACTCCACTACACAAATAAGTACTCCAAGTATTAACTGATTATAGTTTATCATTATGCCCATCAACCACTACTCTTATGGACCTATTAAAGAAAAGGTTTCCACAGAAGTAGAGTAGGCTTACGTTTCGCTAACTAAGAAAGCAATCTGTCACTTCTGCAGTTTCTCTATGTAACCTCGATAATGAAGGGCAATGTGAAATCTAAGCCAGTTACTTTCTTCCTTTTCTGAACTCTTCACTATCTTTCGTCCGTAGTCGAGATGATGGAGTTCACACACAAACACGAGATATCCCGGTCCGTCATGACCGATTCTACTGCCCGCCTCTCAACTTGGACGTTCCTTGCAATGACATCTGCTCATATGAGCAATCTACTCCTGGAGTAGTAGGATTTCAAAGAATAGAGAAGAACTACCTTCATTTACTGCTCTTGAACAATTGCTAGTAAACTTAACAAGTCTTTCTTTGACAATAGATGATGCAGACGTATATTGGCTACGTATTTGTTGTTTTGCTGAATATATAATATTTTATCTCATGCTATTATCTGATGCTAGATGCATAATCAAGTACTGTTTTCAATGCATAATGTTACTAAACTTATGGGAGGATGGGTTGTATACGATATTTAAACTTTTTACATTTTTGTTTTTACTAAAATAGGATATCTATATTTTGCTCAAATAAAGAGAAACAGACATCACCCTATTCCCTTTCTGATGGTAAAATCTTCGAATGAAGACACGCTGAAGGTTCCCGGTTCGTTTTCCCCTGGTTAGTTTTGTTTAAATTACCCTGAAGATACTTATCTACAAATACATTTTTAAATTATTAATATCACTTCATTTGAATTTAGTGTTGTTTCAATTTATAAAAAATTATTAATATATGTATGTAAAATAGTACGGCAAAATTATAAATAAATACTCCAAATATTAATTTATGGTTTATTTAATAGATAAATTTTGCATTGAATGCTGTCCTTGGGTATTTAGTTTTTTTCGATGATATATACTCTATTTTTAAACAAACTGTTGAATTACCGATTTAAATTGATGAACACTGTTTTTTAGAGAACTATATAAATGTTAAAAATAAAAAAAATGTCACAGTTTTTTAAGTGGTATAAACATACTATACATTATAGATATACATATATTTATTCAGGTACCTACTGGGCTATTGATTTTTAATTTGTATTTTTTTAATAATATTCGATCATAAATATTTATCTGAAACAGGAGTCAATATTTCTGCTGATTATACATGAGAGTTGGAACTCTTCGATATTAAAATGAGAGTTAAATGTAAATATTATTCTAGGCGCGGGAACATATTTCACGAGGAAGGAAAATAATGTTTCCCTCTTCATAAATAAAATATGAGTATTTCAATTGTATAGAAAAATAAGAAAATTGTCAAAATTCAGTAAATCATGTTTTAAGTTTTTAAATATATTTTACAAGTAAATGTTTTAAAACAAATCATTTACGTTTCCTGGAAATATATATATATATATATATATATATATATATATATATATATATATATATATATAATCCTCTAAAAAGGTTTTTACTGACGATGTAGAGCAGCAGACGTGATCTAGTAAGGAAACGGTTATAATCGTTCAAAACTTTTACTTACATTGCCCATAAGAACCCATGGCATAATTTACACTCTCCAAATATTCTGTAATTCTGAAATGAAAACTGATGGAACTCTCATTAACTGACAACATAACTCACACACACACACACACACACACACACACACACACACACACACACACACACAGCTTTTCCAGGGTCAAACACTCAATTCTTTCTTTCTGTTGCTTGGTTTTTCTTAAAGCTGTTATCCCCATTCTGTCATAAGAAATGCCGATATATAATCAAATTCAATTTCAAACATAAGTCCTTCACCTCGTTTTTTTTTTTTGCGCGATTCACGCATTCGAGATGTCAAATATGTGCGCAGCCGCTATTGTAGGCAGTTTTTTTTCCACGCCCTTTGATAGCACTACCACACAAATGACAAAGGGACTGTTTTCGTATTGGACGGGTACACCTAAGTAAGAGATCCTTAATAGCGCAGACATTTTGTTTGTGAAGCAAATGTGAGTGGAAGGATCACATTTTTAACGAGGAAATATGGACTAGAGTTTGATGCACTAAGGGAATACTGTTAGGAACTGCCATTAAAAAAACAATGATGTTCTTTGGACATATGTACCGTCAAAGAAGCATAAAACATCTGGTGTTTACGTGTAAACTACCAGAAACGTTAAAGCGAAATTGACTAAGAGTACTTTGATGGAAAACTTGATCGATTTGACTAGATTATCGCCAAAAGTTTAGAATTGTGCTCGTCAAGGTTGTTAAACAGCGTTGCTGCTGACGATTTCTCTTATTAGCATCGCTATCATTATTTGCAGATTCTATCATCGTCTTTTCTGGTTATGAAGGCGGATGTTCTGATTTATTCTAAGAGACAATATATATTCAGCGTTATCTTCGAATATAAGGCTTTTAATCGTCGTCGTCTGGTATGGAATATGTGCAACGCGGCGGATATCGTTCAAACGACTTCGGACACTATCAACGTTGACTTTATTTATTTACTTTTTATTTCAAAATCTATTAGTGCACCGAGGTTTTATCCAGCCAGAATCTTTTATTTTATACGGACTGTCAAAGACTATAAACGGTGACGATATCACATATATATATATATATAAATATATATATATATATATATGTGTGTGTGTGTGTGGGTGTATGCGTGTGTGCGTGTGTTGTATATATGTATATCTATATATAGATACATATATATCTATATATATATATGTATACATATATATATATGACTACTTCATTTAATCGCATTAATTAATATACGATAGTAAATGTAAGTATTTATTCAACAGTACTCTATACATAGGTAGAGCTAGGTAGTAAGCTATAAAAATATATATGGCAATTAATATAAAAATATAAAAATATACATGGCAATTCCGCGTTTCATCCACGCTAGGTTGTGTCAGTCGTTTTGTTATGCTACAGTTCTTCCTAAATGATCTGTGTATCCCTAGGAGATCAACACTCCCAGGGCTTGTCTCCCAGCTTTCGGGAGGATCAAGTTTATGGATTGCTGCCTGACGCACCCTTACTGGGAAATATCGACCGCGCTACTCAAGCATATTTCTGAAGCGCCGAGATTCTCTCCCGGGAGCACATTCATTTTCCCACGTTCAAATCTTGTGTGCCATCGTTTCACGGCGGAAGAGAGGTAAATATCTGTCATTGTACTTTCATATAAAGGTCAGGAAATATTTTCCATCATAATGTGTTATATTAATGCCTAAGTGACACTTGCTGTCCTCTATATCGAGCGTTCTCTTTCTGGCTCAGGGCCGGTGCCGTATCAACTCATTGGCATTCTTCGCTTCATTATAAAGCTGTCTCAATTAATGGCTTCGTAGGTATAGGACACTGTTTAAACCAAATATACGGTTCGGCGTATTCCAGGATATATGTTTCACAATTTGTTATGTAGAGTTGATCATGTGTCAATTATTGTGTTTAGATGTTGCATGTCAATTGCGGAGGATTAGTTTCACTTCATTATATCAATCCAGCTCTACGGCGCCCGAGTCTACATATCAGCCAGATTTTGCTACGATCGAATAAGTGTAATGTAAACTTGCAAACTGTATTTCTCAACTACAAGTTTTACTATCGTAAGTCTTTAAAGTGTCAACGTATAACTTGCTATTTTCCTCCTAAAGTCTGCCTTTCCACTCAAAATAGATTCATCGATAGCTGATTGCTACGTTTAGTCCAAAAACTTAGTTGTGCAAGCAATATCTTTATCCTGGTTTTTACTGTATGAAATAGCAATAACAAGCCATTATCCTTTTCGAAACAAGCAATGCTATATCAATACCCATCTGAGCCCACTTCCGTGGTTTAGTGGAACATACGTCAGCATTTGCGGTTAAAGCATACATGTGTTAATATTATTCTCTGTAATGTATAAGTAACACTTTGTTTTTCACAGGTTGTTCAATATCACTGGGTAGGATAAATCCTTTGAGACATATTCGACGTCATTGGGGATATAGTATAAGTCAATCCGCATGTAGTCCAATACTTAATAGAAACTTTATACTCTGGAATACTATTTCACAGCTAATATGATGGCCTGTTTTCACCTCGCAGTTCAGACCCTCTCTTTGTGATCAAATATAGGAGAGATGTATTTCTCCTCAGAAGAAGTAGATCTACCGACTTCTTCCTCTCCACCAAGTATTACATTTCGAGACAATACGTCATTTATTTTGAGGCTTAGCACAAGAAATAATGCGTCTATTGCTTTACAAACGGCAAAGGTTAGTTTTTCTGTAGAGGTTGTGTGATATGCGGGGTAACTCATTGCAGCAATAACATCATAATATCCTTTGTGCTCGTTGATAAAATAATTCTGTATGAATTCGAATCCTTGGCAAAATTATTACCGCACTATGAGGGTTTGCTGTTGTTTTATTGGTTCAACTTCACGTAGCTGTTTAAAGCTCGACCGATAACTCCTCGTTTGCTAATTTGCCAATCTGTGATGACGCTCAGAATAGCCTATTCATATCATAATGTAAGCCCAGTTTAATGTGCACCTTAATACCCGGTTATTCATACGGCAAAATGGAAGTGATAATTTTCATAAATTAGCTAGGTAGACGTGAAGTGTTTCCCTGGGGTAGAGTTGTCAACAAATAAACCGCAGTTGCGAGGTGTTAAATAAGTTTGCAGACTTTTTCGTATGGAAACTTTTATGGACAGTGCACACATGAATCTCTTGTCTTCTTCCTAGTTTACTGCCACGTTTGCAATGCAATTGTGGTATCGTTCCAACAACGTCTGTGAGTGTCAATGATCCTCGTCACAGCCTCTCTAATCTCATCAATTGTCTCTTAAGTACAGCCTTTTGAGCTTAGGGAATAACCAAAAGACACAAGAAGAAAGATTCTGAATATATGAAGGGTGAGGAACTGTTTTGATGCCCATTTTGGTAAAATATTCTTCTTTGAGCAACCTTGGGACAAACTTCGCGCAAACCTTTTGCATCTTCAGTTTCTCGCGGATAATTATGTATACAGATCCCACACTGACATAAAATTTTGCACTTATTGTGTCTTTAGACACACGACGGAAATGGAATTCTTTATTTGGTCAATAAACTCTGGTCTTCTGACTTTCTTACTCCTCCCACACCCTTCACAATCACTCGCATATTTCTTGCCATTCTTGAATGTCTTATTGCACTTAAAATTATGCTTGATTCCTCCAAGTTCAAAACAGTTATTCTATATCCTTCTGCGAAATTGTCCTTATGTCCTGATTGCGTTTTTTTAAATCAACCAGCTGATTTAGTAAGGTATATTCCAATTCTTGTTGTACCTGTTAATTTGAGCCTGAAAACATAAATATTGGTTAGTCAGCAGATAAATGTATAGCAGTACCATAATGAATGTTTAAGAGTCCACAACAATTTTGAATGCCTGTATATAAAAAAGTCCGAAAGCCTATTGTTACATATGTCTTGCTGGTGATCATCTAGCTATAAAAATGGACAGTTACTTCATTTATTAATGAATACGACACACTTTGTTTATAATAAAAACGTTGTTCATTTTACTATATATTTAAAATACAAACTTCGACAAAATGACGGTGGTAGGTGTTAGAGCAGAGGTGGTTCGCAACACTGTGTCTCTGACTTACTTTTTCTTTGTTCCGCTCGCCTCTTTTATTGGTATCACTTCGACGTGTTAACCTATTTATCGCCAACTTGTTTATTGCACTTTTGCTTGGTTTTGGCCTTACCCATGACCGATTGACGTCATGGATACGAGTCGCTCCAAATCCCGGGATTTTCATTGTTTACTTTCGTTTACCTTGATGTAGCCTAGATCACCTGTCGTGTGACCGATCGTTCTTTTGATCGCTTTGCATTTCCATTGCTCGTCATGCCTGCCTGGACACAGTTCGCCCGCACCCCTCCTTTACACTATGTAAGTATCTTGTATGTATAAAATGTGTCTATACATATAAAAGTTAATAACCTGCGAGTTTTTTGGTTACTACATAGGTCTCAAGAAGATTACTTTTTGCTGACCTCCATAATTTGCACAATTTACGAGAATGCTCAGGCTATAACGACTGATAGTTCAGTTGCAAATCCCGCAAACTATTTACCTTTAGCGGAAGTTGAATCTATTGATGTTCTAATAGGGAATAACCGCTTATGAAAAGACTGCTTTAGGATTGGGATTATATGTAAAAATGAAAGAAATGTGGAACAGCTTGTGATATCGAAATGAAACCTAACGGACCACCCCTTCACTATCGCTGCAATTAACTTGAATATTTCTCTTCACTGTCAACCATTCAGATTTTGTCCTCCTTATATCACCCTTTTTAAAGAAGCTATTTCCCACATATGCAAATTAATGCCACATATAAAAAAAACTTCAAAAATCAAATTTCTAGTTATTTTATTCGTGTTACGTATACGTTACATGGCAAACATATGAGATATTATGGAGTTTATCAATGTTTGAAACTGCAGAAGATTTGATTACTCATTCAAACGATTCAACAAAAAAAACGTAACTTTACAACTAACATACGACGTGAAACCGACGATGTTGTTCTAAGACGGGGGGAAGCCTCTTGATGATGAGTGCTAAACACGTGCGGCGTTTTCAACACGACGTATCTTGTTTCAGAAACTTTCCGTTATATATTCCTGTTAGATATTTATTGCAGCACGTTTTTATATAGATGAATAAACATATACATTCATCACCAATGACAGATGTTATTAAAATATATGTATAGTGAGTTTAACCATCTTTCAATCGTAATGTACATGAGAGGAAACATATCGATTTTCTTGTGAGTTTAAGGAAAGTGATAAAGTACGCTTCTTCGCTCCTAAAAAATATGTAATTCACATCTCACCGTGAATAAAAAAAAAAATACATGTAATTTTCATGAGGTAAAAGTTGTGGAATTTGAATGTTCTTCGCTTAAAAGCAAAGATAAGTAAGCCCTTCCAAAAATACATGAAATTTGTATTTTTTTGTTTTTTAAAAGAACACAATATATATATATATATATATATATATATATATATATATGTGTGTGTGTGTGTGTGTTATTTGAGTAGGAAAGCTGAGAATTAATAAAATAGTAATCAACGTTTCGTCCCTATTTCAGGGGACATCATCAGGATTTCGTAGGAAAAATGTTGAAGAAAACGATTACAGACCACATGTGAGTGAAAAAGAAAAAAAATCCTTAACTCCTTCCCATTCTGGGCAAAATCTATAAATGTGCTTGTGGAAAGGTTGGATCATTCTATGAATATATATATATATATATACATATATATATATATATATATATATATATATATATATATATATACATTAAAACGTTATTTATATACATATGTGCATGCCCATTTACTGAATCGATTTTTTTAATCTTATTTATTTTGTTAAATTATATGAGGAGAGACAATTAAGGATACATGGACTGATTACTCATATTCATATTCTGCTCTCTGATTATTATATTTCCTATAATATGGGATAAATTGTAGAAACCTTTTCTTTGCATGATGGTGCTAGTATTTGAAATAAGTGCTGATTCTAGAAGTCTTCGTGTAGCTCTACAACGAATTTGATAATTTTTGCATGATCAAAGTCAAACGAGTGATCATGTTCAGCACAATGGCAGAAAAGTGCATTTAAGGCGTTTCCATTCTTTATGTCTCTTCTATTTTCATTAAGTCTTATCTCTAATTTACGTTGTGTTTCTCCTATGTATGTTTTGTGGCAGTAATTACTACTTTATTGTTTCTCGGTTTTCCTTCTTTAATAACGCACACACACATACACACACGCACACGCACACACACATGTAGGGACGAAAATAGGGACGAAACATTGATTACTATTTTATTAATACTTGCTTTTCCTTCTCAAATAACATAACGTCAACAATCGCTTGTATTTTTATTTTATTTTTTGATAATTGTAAATTATAGATCAGTTTTAAAAGGAAGAACAAAGAAAATCAAATTGAGTGCACGATCGTTTCGGCAACTATATTCATTTTATTAAAATGGACAATAAGCATTGACAATGACTTTGTTTTTTAATATAATCTCCTCAAAATAAAATAAACTGCTTGTTAGACTCCAAATATAATACCCTCTATAATATCTCTCCCCCTCTCCTTCTCTCTCTCTCTCTCTCTCTCTCTCTCTCTCTCTCTATATATATATATATATATATATATATATATATATATATATACACTAAGTTATATGTATTTAAGAGAGAAAACGAGGTTATTAAGAGTGCCCAACAAAATGGGGTTTTCTTTACATGCAATAAGCAGGGCTGACTTTGATGCATACCTGGCTCGTTCTTATAAGATATTTATAAACTTCTACCTCATAGATTCTCATTTATAATTACATGAACGTCTTGCAAATTAACTTCTATGAGACATGCTTCTACGCAATTTATATTTAGAACTCTAACAATCGCATTGCGCGTGATTAGTCTATAGAATCATCGAGTCATATAACGTTGCCGTATTTTAATCGCTTTTCCCCCATTTTCCGCCATACATAATGTAACGCAACGTGATTTTATTTGTACACATCTTCGAGCCCCCTTCGTTTTTTTTCTCCAAAATATATCTCTTGATAAATCGAGGGCGAAACCGGTCGGCTGACTCCCCCATTATTTAGTTTTATCTTTCTTATCTTCTTTTAACTCCTTTTACTTTCTTTTAAACCTTTTTAATCTTGAATTTAGGTATTCCCTTCATGATTGCGCTATATAAATTGTGTACCCCTAAAAGAAGCATGATATATATATATATATATATATATATATATATATATATATATATATATATATATATATATATATATATAATTTGTTTTATTCCTTAACACGAATTTATTCGTCTTGCCACTCATTTCTTTCCGAAATAATGAACTTTGGAACATTTTTCAGATGTTAGTTAAAAATAACTTTGGAACATGTTTCAGATGTTAGTAAAAAATAACTTTGGAACATTTTTCAGATGTTAGTTAAAATAACTTTGGAACATTTTTCAGATGTTAGTTAAAATAACTTTGGAACATTTTTCAGATGTTAGTTAAAATAACTTTGGAACATTTTTCAGATGTTAGTTAAAATAACTTTGGAACATTTTTCAGATGTTAGTTAAAATAACTTTGGAACATTTTTCAGATGTTAGTTAAAAATAACTTTGGAACATTTTTCAGATGTTAGTTAAAATAACTTTGGAACATTTTTCAGATGTTAGTTAAAATAACTTTGGAACATTTTTCAGATGTTAGTTAAAATAACTTTGGAACATTTTTCAGATGTTAGTTAAAATAACTTTGGAACATGTTTCAGATGTTAGTTAAAAATAACTTTGGAACATTTTTCAGATGTTAGTTAAAATAACTTTGGAACATTTTTCAGATGTTAGTTAAAAATAACTTTGGAACATTTTTCAGATGTTAGTTAAAAATAACTTTGGAACATGTTTCAGATGTTAGTTAAAAATAACTTTGGAACATTTTTAAGATGTTAGTTAAAAATAATTTTGGAACATTTTTCTGATGTTAGTTAAAAATAACTTTGGAACATTTTTCAGATGTTAGTTAAAAATAACTTTGGAACATTTTTCTGATGTTAGTTAAAATAACTTTGGAACATGTTTCAGATGTTAGTTAAAAATAACTTTGGAACATTTTTCAGATGTTAGTTAAAAATAACTTTGGAACATGTTTCAGATGTTAGTTAAAAATAACTTTGGAACATTTTTCAGATGTTAGTTAAAAATAACTTTGGAATATTTTTCAGATGTTAGTTAAAAATATTAGTTATTCCTTAAGCGGAATAACTAATATTTTTAAGTTAGGATTGAACATTTTTTCGTGGTCGATGAAACGTTGCATCCCTCTTCCTGTTCTACAAGTATTTTAATGTTTAACGATCTAACGAACTGCAAGCACTTGTGTCCCCACGACGTGAACACCCTCGAGAGACCCGACAGGCTGCAAAATCCCACCCCCCACACTGTAGAGATCCCTAGATGTAACAGATTTTCTACTCCAGTAGTTTCTTCCCCAGAACCGCTAGACTTTGGAATTCCATTCTAGTTCCCTGCTTCCCCAACTGTACTGACGTGCAGAAGTTCAAGTGCAACGTGAACCGACATCTTGCTGCCCAAATCCCTCCGTAGAACCCCAGTAGTTGTTGCCCCTGATAGGAGCCCCCTACACCAAAGTGGCAATGTGCCTTGTTGGGGGTTAAAATATAATAATAAAAAGAAAACTCATCGGTAAGTTGTTAAAGGAAACAGACATAACATGACAAATATTTGTAAAAGCTACAGTTAAAGTAAAACAAAACATACGTGAAGGCTCGTTCTAAAATAGAACCATATTTGATCTAAAGTTTATAAAACAAGAAAACATGAATTCTACATTATATTGACTTAAGTGAATATTGGACAACGCCGTTGGGATAAGGTTGATTTAATTGCGATGCTCAAAATATGAACAAAATATATACAACTTATAAAGACGATCAAATTATTTTGCAATATTATGAAAATAACCTTACTACGAAATTGTATTTGCGTAAATACAATTAATATAATTCAAACTGATTGTCTAAAAAGTAAAAAAAAAGGAAAATAGATAAATGCCAAGTAAAAGTACAAACTTGCAACATGGACATGTTTATCTCATATATTTATCTATTATTTATATATATATATGTGTGTGTGTGTATATGTGTGCGTGTGTGTATATGTATGTATATGTGTGTGTGTTCAATACCCTGTAATATATTAGAATATGTATTTGTATACCAGTGCATATAAATTCCGTCCTGCTTCGCAAATTTTATAGATTAAATCATTTACTTATTTCTAGCCTACAGAGAAAGATTTATGGAATGAATCTGAAAAGTTCTTCTAAAAAGTACAAGGAGTATTTTCTCAGATTTGATTTAGGTCACAAGTTCACATGTATATGAAAATTGATGTTACGTAGAAAAATCAATAATTTTATATGCAAACTTTTCTGTAGCTCCAGGTAACAAAAAGTGCAAACAATTTTTCACGTCATCGACGATAAAGAGTGTGTGCTCATCTAAATGTGTAAAAATGTGTTGTATGCTTGTTTATCTTCGTGTTTCTCTTTTCTTTCACTTTCTATATATGCATATTTTTTTATGCGTGTACACATAAGAACACACATACACACGCATGTTTGTTTAAATAGACATTTGGCGAGATAATCTACGGGCGCCACTCCCGTGGTTCGATCGGTAGAACTGGTGACTGTCAAGGTGATGGTTCTATGTTCAATCCTCGGCTAGTCTAGCGGCACTCATGAGTTGTGATACAACGAAACATGACTGTATGTTGATGACTACAAATACACACACACACACATATATATATGTATATTTATATATATATATATATAAATATATAAATATATATATATATATATGATGAAAGTAATAGAAACAGTATTCCGACAAAATAGAGAAATAAAAAGGAACAAACCGTATTATGTGTTCATCAACGTTTCGTCTTTACGAAGATAGGAAACAGAGCTGACATGGTCAGAGGAGAGCGCCTTTGATAGTCCCTCGAAATAAAGAGGAAACGTTGATGAACACATAATAGTGTTTGTTCCCTTTTATTTCTCTCTCTCTCTCTCTCTCTCTCTCTCTCTCTCTCTCTATATATATATATATATATATATATATATATATATATGTTTTATTTTTTATTACCGTATCTTTCTGTTAAGTTACATTATTGTTTCAGCTACTCGGCCGTGTTTTTTGGCCGTGTGTAGCTTCCTCTGACTTTTACAGAAAAATTTTGCTCTACAACAGCATTGAGCACTTTCTTCAGTTTTTATTAATTACCATTTACACTAAAAACAACTATATATATATATATATATATATATCGAATAAATATAGGCTCATATAAATTAATTGATCGAAATCGAAATTGTAGCATTCAAAGTTTCTGACGTTTCACTACACCAAAATGGCACGCATATAAGCCGAGTAAAAATAAAAAATAAATAAAATAAAATAAGAGGAATTGACAATATGTTTAAGGATTTTTTAAAAAATTTTGACCAAATTTTAACTCCTTAAAAATTAGTTTTAACCGGCTATAAACCTATAAAAGAACGTCTCATGAAAAAATTACAATCATTTTTATACCCCTAGCGCCACTCTGCGACTTTTTAGTTTCGGAGAAGATAGTTAGAAAATATGGAGACAGAGAGCAGAGAGACAGGTAGGCAGACAAACCGACAGACAGATAGACCGGCAGAGACATAGACATATAGCCGTTTATATATTAGATATATATATGTGTGTGTGTGTGTGTGTGTGTGTGTAGATCGTCTTACTGGTGGATCTGCTAATCAACTTATTTAAACAGGTTTAATGATTACTTACGCTTTTCTGGAAAAGCAGCTAATCAGTGGCGTGGATTGACTCGTCTTACGCAGCTGTTAGATCGCGATTCGCAGGTAACTAATTAAAAATCTGTATTCATCATACATCTTTTTTTTCTTCTTATCTTTTCTTCTGCTACGCAGATATTTACCAATTTAAATCGCTGTACACCGAGGCATGCTTTATCTAACTTCTCTCTTTTACCGATTAGAATATTGAAAGGCAGTTAGGAATTGAACTTTTTAAAATATAATTACTGAAACTGAACGCCATTGTTTTATCCTCTTAGAACGAGTAATTAGAGTCCACATATTAAAGTCTTTACCATTGGGAATTATTGTCGCATGTGAGTAATAATACAATGCCTTCTATTAACCGTCTGCTGTTGATTATATCTCTCTGTGCAGGTGTCTGCAATGTCATGACATGAATATACGTCACCCTGCAAACAAATGTGCATAATAACATAATATCTAAAGCGCAATTAGTATTCTTGCGCAGCCAACGTAATGGCTCATATGTTTTATTCATCTTTACCCACAAAATACATCGCCACTGGGAGGAAAGGAACTATTATTTGGGGCCATGTCTAGGAATGATTAAGAAGATGGTGATTTATTTTACATTAAAAGTTCCGTATATTATACAGTCAGGAAAGCAAATATCCGGAACGGAATTCCAAAGTCGAGCTGTTCAAGAACTTTGAGAGTAGAAAGCTTCCGCCATTTCGGGAGCTCAAGAGTGAAGGACTGTGCTTCTGATGCTAAGCGAGTTTTTATCATGGATATATACGTCAATGGGGGCACCAGGGATGCTACACTTTCTGTTATAAGAAGAGAATTCCTTTCTTGTAAGAAAGAAACACATTAGATAGACTGAGATTCGAACTTTGTAAGCAAGGTTCAGAAATAGATTCAGAAATGGAATTTGGCATTGTTCAGCTCCACATAAAATAGTTTAGAGATGTTGTTGGAAAAGGAATTTTAATTGTTCAATTCTTTTTATGAAAACTGAATTAAAATACGGTCAGAGAAAATAAAGAACAATGCAATTTAAATATGTTGAAACATAGGTTAGGAAAAATGGGTTAGTAAGAATTCTTTGTCTGCAGAAATAGTTTGAAAACATGTGCGAACCACGCATGTTCAGGCCATATGGGTTGTTCACGTTTTTGGACACACGTATAACGTCATGGCAGAAATTAATTCTCAATATAGGAGCTATAGTCGAATATGAGTTGGACAGACAGAGTTGGAGACGAAGATAGGAAACAGAGTTTACATGGTCAGAGGAGGGTCCCTTTGGAAGCGAGGGAGAAAGTTTTAAACATGTAGAAACAACTTTGAATTCCTGGATGTCATCATAATTTCGACCGGTCAAATGGAATAAAGGAACATCTCATAGTTTTGTAACTGCCGTATTCGTATTGTCATTCTACCAAATTGAAGGTAATGTGAAATCATGTTATATGAACATTGTTTCCACTCATCTTTATAAAGAACTTTGTGTTTAACTTATCTAAGTAATGTGCCCCCTCTCCATCTAAGAAATGTGTCCTCTCTCCATCTAAGAAATGTGTCCCCCTCCCCATGTAAGTAATGACTGTCCCCTCCGGTGCTAAAGAACTGAGCAATTTCTCTCCACTCTAATATATGTTAAAAGAAGGAACATCCACAGAACTGTAAAAGGTATAAATGTCTTCTCTCTTCTCCCCCCCTCTGTAATATCTGTATAAATGTATCTTCCCCTCATCAATATGAATGTCACCATCCGTCTCTCTCTCTCTCTCTCTCTCTCTCTCCTCTCTCTCTAATATTGTCTCCTATACAACATTTCTCCGGCTTATCTCTATTTTAATGAAAACCGCTCTCGACAATGCAGGAAACGATTTGATCTAAGTAGGCTAATCAGACAAACAATACATGTTGAATGTGATAAAAATAGCGAACGATCAGTTAGATTAAGAGATTCCGAATCATAAAACAGGAATTATTCTCCATTTGTTAGAAATTCCGTCCATGTAATGACAAAACTAAAAAACAAAAAATATATATCGTCTACTTTGTTCATTGCTTACTTCTAGTAAAAGCCTTAAACTTTATACGTAACCAGACGAAATGTGTTTCTCTCTTGGAATTAGGCACGTTGAAGAATATATATAAATACTGATATAATTCATTCGCAATCGCAGAAAACAGTGGCATTATTTCCGATTGCTGTAAGAGTAAATGGAGATTTTTTAATAAACATTCGCATAGCTAAGTCTTATACAAAAAAAGGCAATCTTAAATAACCAATACGATTGAGGTAAAAATAACATCTACATAGCTTGTAAAAGTATGTATACATTGATGCAGATTAAATTCCAACCACGTTTCATAATATGTTATATATATATATACATATATATACATATATATATTTATATATATATATATATATATATATCAGCTATAAAAAAATATTATCGAAAAAAAAAGAAAGTTCAATATCCTAGATAGAACAATAGACAAGAATACATGATTATTAAAATATTGAATGAATTACAATATTTATTGTTCAATGAAAAATTTTTATAATAAATTTCGTAAAAAAAAACTACAGGAACGAGTTTCTTTACATCATGGGATTTAATTAGAAATAATATATAATTATAGCTACGAATTATACATTAGTAATATATTCTTATTTTTCATATATTTTTAATTGACTTGGATTTATATTTATAACAGCCGTCATCTCAGTCATACGAAAACAAATAAATGGTTCACAACAACAGCAGCGGCAAGTAAATGCAATCTCATTTGCGACAGGCAATGTGGATTCCGTTCTACATGTATAACCGCGTGTGTTTTTCGTTGTACATGTTTTCGTTCTATATGTTATTCGTTCCGCGTGTATAACCGCGTATTTGTTGATTTTAATATTCCTATATATATGGGGGCTTCATTTTTATGAAAATAACACACATCCTTTTTCTAAAATAATGAGGTAAAATTTTGGAGCATAAGAAAAATGGAGTCCGACACGTGCAACGGATATTTCTGAGACGTGGCAAACCGTACCGTAGAGATTGTGTTCTGTTCAGTCTATCATAACAAAATTAGTCTCTGTGGGTGCCAGATATCCAGCCGCAAAAACTTATTTCTGGACATGCACCTTGGTATAACGGTATTAAGCCGGCTTACCCTCAGAATATTATTTGAATTGTTCTCAGCTTGCGCAAAGATCGATGGCGTTGTAAACAAAATTCTTGATAATATTCAGTTGAAAGTTAAATTCTTCTGAGAGAGTGAAGCTTCAATTATCACTGCGTGCGATATTCAAAAAATAACTGCACCTTCCTTACGAGGTTTACCCACTCATGTCTAACAGAACGTGGATTAAATAAAGGGTTCCGCGGAAATACCATTCTAATTCTTGATTTTGAGAGAAAGGTCCCCGAAAACTACAGAAGGCTTCCGTAGTCGACAGAATTTTTCGCGAGATCGAGAAGCTGCACCTGAAAAAGGGTGCAGGTTAAAACGGCTGAGACATTCTGATAAAACCACTCTAGATAAAAACAGTAGTGCAATTAATCTAAATATTACAAATTATCAATATTCATCTAAAAATTTACAAGCATAATATCTTTTCATGGGGTTATAATATAACGAAATAAATTGTTCCAATAAAATAAAGAAGAGAATAAATAAATAAATCACAGAAGAGATGTTACGAGTTTGTCTCTGATGTATCGTTATTTTCATGGAAAGTGTTCAACTGAGCTTCAATCTATGGTCCCCCCTCGCCAAACTTTCACAAGAAACACTCGTCTAGCTGTAAACACTATCAATAATTTCCCCCACTCTTTATCTGTGCCTAAACCTAAACATAGATTCCATGAACAAAGCTTCTTTCTTAGAACTGCACGCCTGTGGAATTGTCTTCCGTTTTCCTGCTTTCCGGCTGACTACAATATGGTTGTGTTCAAGTCTAAGGTAAATAAGTTCTTGATGAGCCGTTCCATATAAGTTATTAAATATACCAAATTTTCATTACTAATGATTACTATATTGACCAATTTCTACTGTGCACTCTTTAATCCTTATCCTTGAGTGGCCTCTTGGCCTTGATAATGTGGTGATGCCTTTGTAAAAAAAAAAAAAAAAAAAAAAAAAAAAAAGTAAATGCATGCAGTCACTGAATTATCCAAACTTGCTACATGGATGCACTATGCCACGACCTCAACAGATGTGTAGGCATAAAGAACGACACTTCCAGCAGGGTGAAGCCTTTCCTTACTATCATCATGACGTGAGAGCATATTTTGATAGTCACCGGTGAAACAAAGAGTAAGGGCGAAAAGGAACTTTCGAGTACTGTCCACGCTCACCGTATTTGACCCCCTCCCTAATGGATTTTTTTTTTCTTTTTTCGGTCGGTGGGGGCATCTTAAGCACAGGGTCCACGAAACAATAAGTGAGTTGAAAGCAACCATCGAAAGAGGGCGTGTCACCGTAACAATTTAACTTATTAGGAACGTTTTCGATCCCATCAGTGAGCGTTGTCGGCTGTCCATGAGCCACAATGGTCAAAAATTTGAACATTTTCGATAATTAGTTTTTTCTATATTTGTTCACAGTATTTTGATGTGTGAAACTTTTCTTTCTCATAATAGATGTTGGTTTTATGGTTATATATGTGTATACATTTTACTGAAACACCCTATATATATATATATATATATATATATATATATATATATATATATATATATATATAATTTAAAGGAGATTAGAATAATAGTCTAAAGAGCTAAGTGTATTTTAATGTAATAGTGAAATTACTAGTTTAATTAAAATACAGGAAATGCTCGTTGTAATTTAGATATATAATAAGCTCGATAGTTAAATGCCCTAGAGCTAATTCAATATTAAGTAATGTGATTTATAATTTAAAAGTTTTAAACATTTTTAAAAATTTAAAAATCAAAATTTAATTAAATTAAAAATCAGTTTCATAAGAAGGAACAACAACAAAGTCAATTATCTGTACGATCGTTTCGGAAATCTGTGCTTTTTATTTGTTGTATACATGAAGTCACGTAGAACAATTATACATAGTTTTTTTGGTAAGCACGGCCCCCTCATCAGCAAATTTAGGAGGATTTCTATTGAATTGAAAAGACACCAAAAATAAACCTAGCATTAAAAGTAAGGCAGATGAATCTGAAAAATTGAAGTAAAAGGTTTGGATTTAAAATTTATAAGAAAATTAATAAGAAAATTGGTATAGGTTAGAGATAGAAATGAGTAGAAAAAATATATATTTTTTTGAATTTACATAATAAATTTGATTTAAAATTATATAGATATATAATTACTTTTTGGTTTTTCTTTTTTTGAAATCAGGAACTGTATTTAAAGTAGTCATTTAGATGTTTGCTATAGCTTTTTATTTTATTGAATGATGAATTTTAAAAGGGCGACGCTCGTGCAGTAAATTGTTTCCGTTAGCGTATTTTAATTTAAAGACGCTACAGTTAATATCTATAGAGAGAGAGTATTCATTTTGCAAGTTTTTAAGGGGAGGTAATTGTCATGGCTTTATTTATTATTTGATTTATGAGTCTAAGGGCGGTAATTGGTTTAACTTAATTTATTAAAAAAAAAAAAAAAGTAATCTATATTTACTAATGAGTAATTTTTAATGATTTAAGGTGGTTTATATTTATTAAATTTAAACCAACGTTTATGATTACATGATAGAAGCTCATGTCTTGAATTTACTAGTTTGGTTGTGCTTTTTATATCTTCATATTTTAAAATTTTTAGGGTTTCTTTTGTACATAATGTACAAAATTTATCTCCTGGTTTATATGATTTGCAAGTCTCAATTATTTGCCATTTTAAGTTGAAAGAAATATTGCTATTTTTTAGTTGCCAAATATAGTTGGATAGAGTAGTTTGGTTTGATAGAGAGTTATTTTTAAAAGAATGTTTGTGCGTTGAAATTCTATGTTTTATTGGGCCAGATGTGGAACCAATATATATTACCTCTTGATTATTATGATTATTTTCCGTTAGGTCTATTGTTGGATTATAATTAAATCAGCACTAAATAAAATAAATAATGATGCAAAAAACATTTTAACTAAACTTAAAATAGATAAATACACAGAAATAACGGTACCAGGTACCCCGAGATTTACTTTAAAGGACCACAAACACAGCTTCAATATCAACCCTACTATTAGACCCATTTGCCCCTCGAAATCAGATATAGGACTGGTTAGTAAAAACATATTAGATAGAATTATCCCCAAAATTAAATCCATAATAAAATACCCACTATGGCAATCTTCAAACCAAGTAATCGACTGGTTTTCTAATATTCAAAATAAAAATAATATTAAATTTCTTTCTTTTGACATTGAATCATATTACCAATCTATATCACCTATCCTACTTAATAAATCTCTATTAATGGCACGAAAATTAACTAATATAACTCAAGACGAAACTAAACTAATACTTATAGCTAGACAGTCTTTAATAACATTTGATAATAAATATTGGACCAGGAAAAATACCCCTAACCACTTCAACATTTTAATGGGATCGACGGACTCGACTCAGGTCACTGATCTAGTTGGCCTTTTCCTTTTAAATGAAATACATTGTATACTCCATAAACAATTCAAACTTGAAGGAGGGCTATATAGAGATGATGCACTTTTCATAACGAATTCTACTAATAAAAATTATGAAAATGCAATTAAAGCTCTACATAAATTATTTAAAAATTATGGACTTAGTATAAAAATCGACCCTAATGAAAAAATTGTTAATTTCTTAGACATAACCTTAAATCTTGAAAATTCTACCTTTGAATCATACCATAAACCTAACCAATCACTTCTATATGTCCACAATCAATCAAACCACCCTAAATCAATATTAAAATCAATAGTTCCCAATATCGCTCTAAGAATTTCTAGACTGTCTTCTACTAAATCAATATTTACCAAAAATGAAAAATACTATAATGAAGCCCTTAAAAACTCTGGATATAATTCACAAATTAAATTCATAAATGAAAATGATAGAAACATATACTGCATTAAAAATAAACCTATTAAGAGCGTAATAACATATAATATGGCAATGTCTTCCCGTATACGAGTTAAGAAAAATAACCAGGATACAAAAAAAGATAAAACCAAACTACAAATATTAGATAATAATATAAATAAACAACAAACTAAAACCCGCAAACGTAAGAATAGACACAAGGAGATCCTATGGTTCAACCCCCCGTATTCCAAAAACCTAGAAACAAACATAGCTAGAGAATTTTTTAAAATATTAGATAAGAACTTTAAAGCCCCCCATAGATATAATAAGATTTTCAATAAGAACACAATTAAAGTCTCTTACTCTACTATGCCTAGCCTTCATCAGAAAATAATTAGCTCTAATAATAATAAAATTAATAAACTACAAAATGCAACTATACAAAATACATCGGACTGTAACTGTAGAAGAAAAAATAAATGTCCCCTACACGGCTCATGTAAAATTAAAAATGTTATCTATAGCTGCACAGTATCAAAAACTCCAAATATACAAGAACCTATCAACAGCCATAACTCAACTACCAGATTAAATAATAACACCAACTTAAATCAATCTACCGATCAATTATTAACCAACCCACCACATTATAATCCAACAATAGACCTAACGGAAAATAATCATAATAATCAAGAGGTAATATATATTGGTTCCACATCTGGCCCAATAAAACATAGAATTTCAACGCACAAACATTCTTTTAAAAATAACTCTCTATCAAACCAAACTACTCTATCCAACTATATTTGGCAACTAAAAAATAGCAATATTTCTTTCAACTTAAAATGGCAAATAATTGAGACTTGCAAATCATATAAACCAGGAGATAAATTTTGTACATTATGTACAAAAGAAACCCTAAAAATTTTAAAATATGAAGATATAAAAAGCACAACCAAACTAGTAAATTCAAGACATGAGCTTCTATCATGTAATCATAAACGTTGGTTTAAATTTAATAAATATAAACCACCTTAAATCATTAAAAATTACTCATTAGTAAATATAGATTACTTTTTTTTTATTTTTTTAATAAATTAAGTTAAACCAATTACCGCCCTTAGACTCATAAATCAAATAATAAATAAAGCCATGACAATTATCTCCCCTTAAAAACTTGCAAAATGAATACTCTCTCTCTATAGATATTAACTGTAGCGTCTTTAAATTAAAATACGCTAACGGAAACAATTTACTGCACGAGCGTCGCCCTTTTAAAATTCATCATTCAATAAAATAAAAAGCTATAGCAAACATCTAAATGACTACTTTAAATACAGTTCCTGATTTCAAAAAAAGAAAAACCAAAAGGTAATTATATATCTATATAATTTTAAATCAAATTTATTATGTAAATTCAAAAAAATATATATTTTTTCTACTCATTTCTATCTCTAACCTATACCAATTTTCTTATTAATTTTCTTATAAATTTTAAATCCAAACCTTTTACTTCAATTTTTCAGATTCATCTGCCTTACTTTTAATGCTAGGTTTATTTTTGGTGTCTTTTCAATTCAATAGAAATCCTCCTAAATTTGCTGATGAGGTGACCGTGCTTACCAAAAAAACTATGTATAATTGTTCTACGTGACTTCATGTATACCACAAATAAAAAGCACGGATTTCCGAAACGATCGTACAGATAATTGACTTTGTTGTTGTTCCTTCTTATGAAACTGATTTTTAATTTAATTAAAATTTGATTTTTAAATTTTTAAAAAAATTTTTAAATTTTTAAATTATAAATCACATTACTTAATATATATATATATATATATATATAATGATATATATACAATGATATATATAATGATATATATATTGATATATATATTAATATATATATATATTGATATATATATACATATTGATATATATATATTGATATTTATATTGATATATATCAATATATATATTGATATATATATATATATATTGATATATATATATTGATATATACATATTGATATGTATATATATTGATATATATATATATATATATATATATATATATATATATATATATATATATATATATATATATATATATATATACAGGGTGTTTCAAAAGTCTTGGGAACATTACAACATATTTAAAATCGTTATGTTCGCAATACTTTTGAAACACCCTGTATATTGGTATATATATATATATATATATATATATATATATATATATATATATATATATATATATATATATATAAATGTTTCCTATAGCAAGAATACCAACGGCGTATGTAGCGAGCAGGCATTTGCGTTAAAAACAAATATCTAACATTTCTCGTGTAAGAAAAGAAGAAATGAAAAATATGTAAAAAGAATGAAGATAAATAAATCATGGTTTACTTTCTTCATTATGTTTATCTAAGACGATCGATCATCATGAAAATGGCGCGTACGACCCGATGGCTATTGATCTGGACCTGTCCAGACGCTTTCTGGAGAGTTTCCATTCATAGCTTATGCGATCGCTGTTGTATCCGAACATTTTTATCTCGGCGGCGGTGGCTGCAGGTTGACGGCGTGTTTGGATGGAAACGAGGTCATTTACATCCAGGTCACCTATTATCAGATTAGAGGCTCACATACTTTATTTCCTCTAATTTCAGTCTAGACAGCTTTTTAAATAATCTTTGATCGTGACTAACAAGTATCACATCTCGGCTAGATACTTGAAAAAGATCGCCTGGATGTGTCCATATTTCCGAAGTGTTTTCCAAGCATTATTTTTCTAAATTTTAACATAATGCCACAAGTTAATCATACACACACACCCACAACACACACACATAAATACACATAAAAACACACATGCATATATGTATATATGTATATACTCAAAGCTATATGCATTAAAACGTAAAAAAAAATGTGCCCACAATCACACTGCATTCCAATTCAGTCAAAAGACAGGTAAATGTCTGTCGTAACTCACTGCCCTTACAATACCCAGCCCTGATGACAGAACTGGACATTCCTCTCTTCCACACTGGGCACTCACAACCTATACCCATCCACTGCTGCTACTATATCAAAAGGGTTTTACAGCACTTCCCGCAATAATATTAACACAGTTCTACTGACGATGTCTTTTTTTTCAAAGAAAAAAACAACATCGCGCCCAATTTTGAACTCCACATGGAACTTTTATTAATTTTGTGATTAATCACTAAAATAACCATCAGAAAATTTTAAAAACAAAGGTGTAATCGTTTTTGTTTCGCGTGTGCAATACCATAATACATTCTTAGAGGATTAGATCTCAGAACATTCTGTGTAGGTTAATTTATATTTCAGAATTTACCCCACTTAGGTATTGAGCACCGTTAATATAAGTGCTGAAATTCGATACACAAAACATATAGATATAAGAAAATATGTACTTTTGTTATTATTTCTTAATATGAAAGGTGTATAAACCATGAACACTTTCCCTTACATACACATCCGTAAAATATAAATATATAATTTTAACATGAATAAATATTTAAATAAAAGATTATTTGTATATATATATATATATATATATATATATATATATATATATATATATATATATATATATATATATATGGGGGTATGTGTGTGTGAGGTGTGTATGTGTATCTGGCGCAGGTATGCGTAGAAAAGAAATGAGTAATGTAATCTTATAACAAAGATTTCTCATTAAAAAACAGTGTTTCATATTTTAGACATGAACCTTTGTTTTATTGCAGTGAAATTGCTTATTAAAAAGCTTGTAAAAATCAGGAAATGATAAACAAATCAAATAATAGCTGTCAAAACAAATCCACCGGAAACAAACCGGCGAAACAAGATTAGGTGTTCCTTTCAAAGTTTCAGTGTAGGCAGACTGTATATGATTATAAGCTTTAATCAAAACAAATATCTTTACTTTAATATAATTGCCGAAAATGTGATGTATGTTTTCCTGTTTTGTGGAATTGTTGTAATGTAGGGTTAGTGGTGTGTGGTGTAATCGATTCGGTAGTGAGTGGATTAGATTTAGAATAGAGAGCTAGTAGATTGTTAAGGGGTGTGACTGGAATCATATTAGATACACTAATATAGGTTTGAAAACGTGATATGTAATTAACTTGTATGCGTTCGGCTGGTATTAAACGCATAATGCTTGTGAATCTATGAAGGGGCTGCGTGAAATAGGTTTTGTTAAACGTGGTGGCATCCACTTTTTTATGTATTTAAAGATTGCTGGTACATAAATAAAGCTATATTAGGTATTAAACTAGCGAATTTAATATCATTTTTAACTCTGTTTATTTTTTTTTTTACTTTAGAAAGTTAGACATTAAACAGAATTTAAAGATGAATGGCAATTATATATTGTTAATGATTACTGCTTATTATTAAAGAGCAAGTGTGAGTTATATCTAGATATGTGATGGAAATTTAATATAAGATGTTAAATTAACACAATAAAGATGTTACGTTGTATATAAAGACATATTTTAAATTATATTATAAATATTAAAGACTTAATATTTATAAAGTACCCCTAACCAGATGTAAAAGCTCGATCAAACCAACTAGGGAAAAGAGCTTATAATAAGAACAAGTATAATTATTATTATTGGACTTCCGGTTTGTTGATTGTCGGGGATCTTGTGAGCTGCGACGTTGTTTGACTGTGGAAATAATGATATAATCTCTCACAATACATAACTAAACAGGCATAATTTTTCAAATTTGTAAAACCAAATATATATATATATATATATATATATATATATCAATTTTATGTGAGTAAATGATGTAGTTATATACATATATATATATATATATATATATATATATATATATATAACTACATAATTTACTCACATAAAATTAATATACGAAAGTATAGATTTATGCGTAAACTTTAAGTATTTACTTAAAAAGTGCTCAATACGTAGGTAGAGTTATTTAGTAAGTGATCAAATGGATATGGCGATTAAGCTACACTGAATATTCCGCGTTTCATCCACTCTAGGATTCTTCAGGCTTATGCGCGAATTCTGTGGTTGTTTGTCGTTTTTATATGCGCATCTTCTATTGAAATTTTAGTTAGCCAACCAGCTTTATATATATATATATATATATATATATATATATATATACATATATATATATGTATATGTATTAGCCAATCAGCTTTATACATATATATATATATATATATATATATATATATATATATATATATATATATATATATATGAACTTGTTACAAATATTACATCTAGTTTCCTATTCTTAATTACTTTATCTAACCTATTCATATTATAAAAATGAATTTCTTACCTGTGGGATCCATCTGTTTCCAAAATCAAAATGGATATATTTTTTTTAATTTACCAGTCTTGTATTTATAAGTTTAGGATTAATCCATTTGACTACTTATCACCCCCACAATGATTAGTATTTTGTATATTTACATTCTTATTCATTAAAAATAAAATATCTATAAAGGTTAAAAATATTTATACATATATACATTTTTTTTGTAAATACATTTTATACATTACTAATAAATTTGGGATTTTGTTTATTAACATATTCTGGTTAATTTTAAACGATTAAAAAGCATCAGGATAACGAGAATGCTTTATTTAACTGTTTAAATATTTTAGTTTTATCCCCACCTTGTTTTAGCATCCTTATTACAAAGCTACAAACTGGTGGTATAAAATCTATTAATTTTAAATTAACTCGAGCTTTTCTCAAAAACTTTGACATAATGGTTCCATAAAACATAAAAACAGGGCAGGTACTACCTTTATGCGGCATACGCACTATTTGAAAGGGGAAAGAGTTTCTTTTATCAAATATTTTATACAGAAAAATCCCATCCTCGATTTTTTATATCTAAATCCCAAAATGTAGCCTCTTGTCCTCTGTGTTCACAATTCAAACTTCTTTGGATATATAAGATGTGTATTTTTTTTAATTCATCGTCATCGTTTTAACATATAAGGTCATCTATAAATCTCCTATACCCAGGAAAATGATAGGTTTTAGATATATCATTTATATATATATATATATATATATATATATATATATATATATATATATATATGCAAGTCTATGTAAATACAGATTTTCCCATATATATATATATATATATATATATATATATATATATATATATATATATATAAAATTACAATAAGTTTACCAAGGTAATCAAAACTTAAAATATATTATAAATATTAAAGAGTTAGTATTTACAAGTAAAGTAATCTCAACCACATGTAAAAGCTCAATAAAACCGAAAAGGAAATAGAGCTTATAATATGATAAGCACAAGATAAGTGAATAGTCCTTAATCCGTGGAGTTTCGAAGAAATACTCTCCTTCTTATCAGAGGGAAGAAATACTTCCTTCTCATCAGAGGGCAGGAATTAGCAAAATGCGAGATCGGATTTTGCATGTAAAAATTCCTTTGGAACTTTCCTGTTGGATTGGAAGTTTTTAATTCGACCCTGTTTGGATTTTATCATTCTTGGATTTTTTCAACTTTACCGGACTATCCATTCATGTGAAATTTTTTTATCATGTTTTCTTTTACCTCCTATTCCTCTTACCTCAACTTTTTTAACCAAGTAAGATCTGTGACTTACTTGTGGTTTCATTAAATACCTTTAAATGCAAAATCCGATCCAGCATTTCGCTAATTCCTGCCCTCTGATTAGAAGGAGAGTATTTCTTCGAAACTCTGCCGATTAAGGACTATCCACTTAACTTGTGCTTCCTTTTTAAAATTAAATATGTTTTTAACTCTTTTTAAAGATGTTTTTTAACATGTTTTATTAATCATTTGTTCATATATATATATATATATATATATATATATATATATATGTGTATGTGTGTGCATTTGTGTGTTTGTAAGTGTGTGTAATCAAAAAGGCAGTGATATAAAAAATAAATGATCAGGATAAAGAACTAACAGTAAAATAACCTATAAGAAAAATTAAAATAGGACTTACATTATCTACTATCCTCGAAATCGCAGAATAAGAAAGAAAAATTCATATTTAATGAAAAATATATTACAGAACAGAAAATTACGTTCAGCCAATAAATACACTCAAGCTTCATTGTAGTGAATTATATTGTGTGTACCATTGAAAGCTGCATTCGACATAGAAAAGCACATACACAAACATTATTATAGAATTTATTCGTACATAAAAGTACAAAAATCATTAGATCTTAGAATGTGAACCCTTTTAGACACAAACAACGAATACAATAATAGCTGTTAGCGGCACCTGTGGAAATTCGACAGAGGACCTATCATATGTAATGTATCGATGTTAGCATTCTGTAGATGTTCAATGTAAATTGAGACGCTCTGATATTATTGAAGCTTTTTTGTTAAAACTGCAAAAGTATTTATCTAAGCTAGCACGAACGCATGGTAAAGCTCGGTCGTAAAATACGCTTAAATATGATATTAAACTTCTTGCAGATTTTATATACATAGAGAGTTAATGTTCTGTCGATGTTTCTATGTTATAAAGTTGCGATTTCAAAAAAAAATATCCATATGACTTGGGTGTTTGAATCGAAGCCGAAATAAATACCTATGAATATATATATATATATATATATATATATATATATATATATATATATATATATAAACTTGAGTTCCTGAAGCAATAATCGAAACCGAAATAAATACCTATGAATATATATATATATATATATATATATATATATATAAACTTGAGTTCCTGAAGCAATAATCTAAACCGAAATAAATACCTATGAATATATATATATATATATATATATATATATATATATATATATATATATATATAAACTTGAGTTCCTGAAGCAATAATCGAAACCGAAAGGAAAACTTATGAAGAATTCTTGATAAAATTATTTATAAACAAATATATGATTTAAGTACTACCAGCTATAATCGAAACCGAAACAAAAACTTATGAACATTCTTGGTAAAATTATATATGACAAGAAGTAGATGAACATAACAATAAAAATACCTTTATGTAGCAGTGACGCACAAAAGAACACATACGCTTTCGTATTAATATATAGATGCTTTCTTTTAAACCTCATAGAAGAAACTTTATAAAAATATTTATTAATGCTATGGCAGAAAAGTGATATATAAAACCTGAAATATAACAAGATACTTTATCTCTTCACATAAAAAGTAAACCTTAATCAAAATGGCTACTATGACCTAACGCGTATTGGATTGACCTTGTCTAGCCTCTTTTCTTTTGATTACTATTCAGATATATGGTGATTCACTGAATAAGAGCCAGCCTGAGATGGACAGTGGGTCAGAAATGTATTCATTAATTTCCGGATCACAAATAATCGGATTTCAGAATTGTATGCGATTGTTTTCTTTGAGAATAGATATTTTTAATTGCTGCATTGATTGTGATAAGCTCTTGGGGCGATTCTGCAATAATATAGATCGCCTGAACGTGTACACACTTGCGAAATTTAGTCCTACTCTTGGGTCCTCTAAGTAACTAATGTATATATATATATATATATATATATATATATATATATTTATATATATATATACACACATATATATATGTGTATATATATATATATATATATATATATATATATATATATATTTAAATAAGGGAGTAGTCACCAACAATGTGTATTTTTTAACATTATTTTATTATTCCGTGTCTTGGCTTTTCATTGAGAATTATGTTTGAATCATTGTAATAATGTTTTTAAGTCATTGAAATCGTTTTTCAAACCGATTGCAATGACTTAACAACATTATTCGTATATTTAATTTAACGACTGCAACTGGTAAATTCTTATTTCGTTACAGAAAAAAAATGATTCAAAGAAAAAAAAAGGAGAATTTTTTAAAAGAAAATATGAGAACTTATTTCAAGTAAAATAAAAGTTATTTAGAGTAAATGAAATCATCTAATGGGAAAAGGAATAAACAGATTGCTAAAGTTAGGATAAACAAACATTTAGATGTTCAGAATCTCGAGGTATATTTACGTATTACTTGAACAAAGAAGAAAGGAAAAGAAACACAAGAACCAGATATTAATAATCTTTTTCTTGCCAAGTTATAATGTTTTCAACTTGTAACAGTTATCAGCTATAACATCGGTTAAAATCAGAATCGATGTTGTTCGAGAATCTTAATACACCATATTTCAATTCCAAGTCTGTAGCCGAAGAATTGACACTATAGTATTTTAGAGAACACTTAACAGACACGTATATATATATATATATATATATATATATATATATATATATATATATATATATATATATATAATTTTATCAACATTCAATCTTTTTCGCCCTTCTTCTTCACTCATTTTTTTCTCTCTTCTTCTTCTTCATTCATTTTTCTTAATTCCGCCTTGTTCCGGCAGCCGAGTCTAACGCATATCCTTTTTTGTTTCTTTTAATAATATTATTGAAATTCTTTCCCCTTTTCCTTGTACCTATTGGTGACTTATTCCACGGATTTCGGCCTTTTAAATTATTTTGGACCATTTTCCAATTACGCGATTTCCTTGGATTTTACTTGTGTAAATGGAAATTTAATCAACTTTCTCGGAGTTTACAGTTATTTGATATTTTACTCTTCACCATACTATTCATTCACGTGAAATTACAGTTTTCTTCGTCCTATTCCCTCGGATTCACTAGTTCTTACGAAGTAAGATGTATGACTTACTTGTACTTACATTAAATACTTTTGCAAGCAAAATCCGACCCCGCATTTTGCTAAATCCTACCATCCGATGAGAAGGAAAGTATTTCTACGATACTCCACGGATTAAGGACTATCAACTTCTTTTGTGCTTCTTTTTTAAAATTAAATATGTTTTTAACTCTTTTTCAAAGTGGTTTTAACATGTGTTATTAACTACTTATTCTTATATATATATATATATATATATATATATATGTGTGTATATATACATATATATATATACACACATATACATACATATATATACATATCAATATATATATATATGTGTGTGTTATTTTCAGAATCTGAGAGATTATATATAATAAATTTCCCAGCCAAACAACGTCGCAGCTCACAAGAGCCATGACAGTCACTTCCGGTTCGTTGACTGCCATGGCTCTTGTGAGATGCGACGTTGTTTGGCTGGGGAATCTATTATATATATACACACACACACACATATATATATATATATATATATACACATCTATATATATATATTTATATATATATATATAGTATTTAGATGAATAAATCATAACTTGCTTGTGTAAACATTATATGCATTCAATATAACGGTCCACTCAAGTATATATATTCTTCAGATATTCATAATATAATGATAAAATAATGTTTCTAAATATCTTAATAATAGGAACAAATAATTACTTAATGTTCGTAAGTAACAGAATGCAATATGTCTCTTATCGGCTTTAGTTTTCAATTATTCTGAACCTCGACCATAATATCACAATTAAACATCAAGAAATTTTTATCATATATTTTCCAATGAACTCCGTTCACCTCGAGGTGGGAATTAAATTGTATCACACTAATACACAGACTTCTGACCTGTTCTACTCGTACGACGTCTCGAAATCTTCGCTATCAGATTGTGCCAGTAATGTTATATATGTAATGAACAACGCCAGTATCGAGACGAGAATTACGTTTTAATATTGGCGACTTTCTTTTAAGTCTGATGAGCTTCGACCTGTCCATACCAAACGACGCCTTGGAATATTTGCTATGATTTGGTGTAATTATTTATACCTTTCCCCTACCAGTATTGTATCTACCCTAATCTGATTCTAGGTGTGTGTGTGTGGTTTGGTTGGCAAACATATTATCAAAGGAAATAGACAAAAATAAAACAATCATACTCTTATCAGATATTTTACCGTCAGAGAATTTATCGATTGTAGTTTCTTTTTTTCATTTGGTAATACGTAATGGCAGTCGATATATGCGACAGAGTTTGGTACGTGGTTGACGCCACAAAGTGGAAACATTGGTGCAACGAGTTCGAATCCAGTTCGTTCTGCAGAACATTTTTTTCTAACATACACGTGGGAGTGTGTCCAGTAACTCTCGCTTCGCCTATGTTCATGCTTTAGTCCTCGCATTCAATCTGCAGTGTCGTACAAAAGGGGATGCTTTACTTTTCTTGGTTAGAAGTTATACATTTTACACTTATAATACATTTGTTTGTTGGGTTTTCTTCTAGAAGTAGTATTTTACTTGCCTTACTACAGGTTGAAGCTATACTGTTTTGAACGATTTCCATATAAAATGTAACTAGAAAGAGGTACATCAATACTCGATAACAGTCTACGTTTAACCGATAATTTGTTTTCCGATTAAAATATATTCTGACGCAGTCAAGTCAGCTATTTTCATTAAAAATTTTAGAAAAAAATTAAATACTTTGTAACAGTTCTAAATTTATATAAAAAACAAAATTGTATATTTTTATTCTTTATTTTCTCAACTTTTAGGTAGATGTAACCTCCGACTTTCTTCGGATATATCTCACGAACCTTTTAATAGGCCTTTGGAATCTTCACAGAATTTCAAAAAGAACACTTTTTTAAACCCACTGAAAAAACCGGGTTAAAGTTCAAATTGTTTCGGGATCATAGTTAAAGTATTGTTTGCACTGGACTGAGTCTTCATCCCCAAATGTGTGTAACGACTGAATTTCTAACCAAGAAACATGAAGCACTAAATTGAAACATAAGAGTATAATAAATAAAATTAAAATGATAAAAATAAAAAAAACAGGAATAGGGCAAAGAAAACAAAGCATTTAAAACCAATGAATAATAAGATGGGGAAAGAATACTCGCCAACAAGATGGAAATGTGAGAAATGAAACTATGTAGTAGAAATATAAGCTGTAGCAAAATGTATTAGGCAAAAATCAGGAACAAAGGTCAGTTTCGCCCTGCACCGCCCACCTCTCGAAGATGGGCGTAAAGATATAAGAATAAGGAGACAGAAAAAAAAAAGGCAGAAGAAAACTCGCTTCTCGCAGATTCGTGGTCCGTTACAAAAAACGATCCAACCGCCAGAACCACCTACGCACAATCTGCAAAAACACTCGCTGACTGCTTGTCAGAGTCCTGCTTTTATAGCGGACGGGAATTATTTATTTGCATAATCGCGCGAGAGAACACGCGATTCTGCGAGAATTCAATGGGGTCAAAGCCAATAAAAACCCATGGACATCATCTTGGAACTCTCTTCCGCTCGTCCCTCAACACAACAGACGTATCCGAGGTAAGCTCTTTATTTCCCTCCATTTCGGTTATTGCCAATTCCGCTATATAAATAAAGGCGTAATCAACTAGGCAGTATCAATGATAATCATTCATAGGTTGTGCAACAGAATATCATACACGTCTTTATTAGTAGACGAAGAAACTGATGACGATGTACAATTCACTACATACCAATGCAGATTGACTCTGCGTCAAAAAGAAACGAATAAAAATGATAAGTATAGAAGACTATGTGGAAGATAGAATATAAAATATTTCACAAACTACATAACTTGAACACATATAGACTGGTCACAGCAGCGGGTAACACTGTCAAAATAAGTCATACATAAAAAATGAACCAAAAAAATGCCGAAAAAGTTGGAAGATGGAAATAACAATTAATAGAAAATAAATTCACGATGAAATCTTAAGATAACTAAGAAAAAGACACCTAATTAGAGAAACAGAATCGCTAACGATAGCTACACAGTAAAATGCGATTAGAACTAACTACATAACAGCTAATATAGATAAAAACTAAAGCAAACACTAAATATAAACTCTGATGATATGAAACTAAACGGCAAGTCACATGAGTTAATAAAGCAAACTAGCCTAAAAATATAAGAACATACAAAACTAGAGGGGAATGGGCAGAACTCAATTCACTATGCAGAAGACTGTTTTGTGAATATGAACACAGATGGTACAGATATGAACCGGATACAATACTGGAAACAAATGCAACAACATTGTATGACATAGAGAAAGCTCGTTAAAGAATCAGAAGAGTGAAATTTTGTAGATTATAAAAAGAGATGTGGTTAAAAGTAAAGAACCTTACCTCATACATCGTGCGGCTCGTGTTAGGAAAGAAACAAAAAGAGAAAATAAAAATGGCCGCTCCCTGGTATTAATGGACTGGAAATCACGTGATGTGATGTGACGAGAGGGGGACGGAGTATGCAAATAAGATGTTGTTGGGTTTCTCTATAAAAGAGACGTCTTCTTTATTTTGGGCTTCAGTGTAGAAACTGCAGAGAGAAGAGAACAGATGGATTTAAGTTTGAGACTTTTGCTCTGAGGTTGAGTTCAAATTTAACGTCAGATACGTTTCTTAATTTTGGGGATTGGGATTGTTGTATTATTTTTCTCATTTTTAGAGTCATTTTCCCAATCTTACACTCTATGAAAAACCAACCTTCTTCAGATGAATCTTGTTGAATTCGGTAATGTCTGCCGAACTCTGACATTTTAACGGAATTTCGAACTGAACCCTTAATTTACACGGGGATATATGATATAAAGTTTATTACATTCAACATTATCAAATTTGATTTCACATTTTTTGCATACACCTCATTATGCAACCAGACGGGTGTTAATTTTATAAAGTATTCCATACGTATTAACGATATTTTTATACGATATTTTAATACAGCGTTTTATTATCTGTGAGTTGGGCTCGTCTCTGCTTGACGTGAGAGGGAACAATAACACCCCCAGAACAAGGCTCTACATGCATTTCGACTACGTATGGCCCTCGGGCTTTGCTATTTATACAAACTAAATCAATAGTAGAGGTAACTATCGTTTTTGCACTCAAAGTGCTAAGATCATTGAATGATATAAATCGTTAAAAAAAAAACAGTGTTGTTCTAAGGCAGTATACAATATAACAAGGTTCCAGTAACGAGCGTACTGTTCCAATGTTTATCAATAAAACATGTGTTTTTTAAAGAAGGTGTACAACGTGATTAATTGTGAAAAATCCATTGTTTCATTGAATATTACTTCATATCAAAACATTATACGACGTTTATTCAGTCATGACTCAATACAGGACCTAAGTAATTATAATTTCGGTCGCTCACGCTGTAAATTGAACCTTTTACCTTCACGAGAATATTACTGTCTTTTAAAGTACTCTATTACACTACAATACTTAGGTAATCTCGGCAGCATCGGACGAAACCAAACTCATCGCCAAAAACTTTGCAGCTTATTATACTCTATGCGATCAGCTACCCCCGTATATCACCTTGTGTCTGAAAATAGGCTATGCGACATACGAATATTTATATGTGATGTTGCCAAGCTATTCGAAAAGCTCAATTCCAGTAAAGCAACAATCCCTTATGGCATGCCTATTATAGTGCTCAAAAACATTATCCAGAACTACTCCCCGTACTTACAAAACTGTTTAATCAGTGTCTTAAAGAGAATTGCTTCGCGACACCCTGAACACCTTATCAGTATGTCCCGTATTTAAAAATTAAGGTGATCGGCCATTTCCCTTTAAATACAGACCAATCAGCTTCCTGTGCATCATAAGTTGTCAGAATTTGTATTAAATAGAGAAGTAGTCCACCACATCAGCAAAACTAACCTCCTCCTAATGTTTGGGGGTGTAGGCGATTCAGGAACACTTGCTATCTTTCGAAGACCGGTAGAACAATACTGATAATTGTCAGTGGACAATCACTGATAATAATTCCTACAAAGACAAAAGTTAATTATTATTAGTAGTAACAACAAGAGAAAGAAGAAGAAGAAGAACAACAACAACAACAAGAAAACTTCTCGAAACCAAATTATATAACAGAAACCTAATAAAAAGACATAAATACATGGGCAGTATCACTAGTAAGATACTCTGGACCGTTCATAGGGTGGAGTAAAGAAGAACTGAGACAGCTCAATCAAAAGACCAGGAAACTAATGGCCATGCATAACGCACTACATCCGAAAGACGATGTTGATTGACTCTACGTAAAAAGGAAAGACGGCTGGAGGGGGCTGGTTAATATAGAAGACTGTGTGAATGACAGCAAAAAAGTACTAGAAAATACTTAATGCAAAACACAGAAAGAATAATCATAGCAGCGATAGACACGGAAATAATCAATAAAACAGAAAACAGAGAGACAAATGATAATAGAAGAAAAGAAAAGTGGGAAGAGAAACAACTACAGGGACGATTCATAAGGATGACAAAAGATGAAAATAACGAACACACTTGGGCATGGATGCGAAAAGGACACATAAGTCGAGAAACTGAATCCCTAATAACTACGGTATAAGAGAACTCAATAAGAACCAACCACATCAAACCAAAGATCGACAAACACAAGAAAACAGCAAATGCAAACTCTGTGGACAAAGAGACGAGACGATAATCCATATTATAATTGAATGTAGCATATTGGCCCAAAAGAAAATACAAGAACAGGCACGACCAAGTGGGAAGGGTAGTATACTGGGAATTATGTAAACAGCTACAGCTCGAACGCGCAACAGGGTTTGAAAATAAGAATCAGAAAGCCCTAGGGGACATGGACATACCAACTGATAAACCCATCCAAGCAAGAAGACCGGATATCGTAATAATTAACTAGAAAGATAAATCCTGTCAAATCGCAGACTTTGCTGTTCCAGCTGACCACAGTGTGAATTTCAAAGAAAAAGAGAAACGAAGAAAATACACAGAGCTAGCCAGAGAGCTGAAAGGATGATGAAGAACATCAAATAATACCTATAATAGTAGGAACACTAGGGACAACACCGAAAAACTTTTTAAAAAAGAATGGGAGAAATTGGAATAAAGGAATGACTGGAAAAATACAACGTACAACAATCATAAAAACAGCTGAAATATTGTGAAAAATCCTCGGATGCGGAAACTAACACACAGGAGAAATAACCGCGGGCTAGACACACTGTTGCAAAGGCAAAACATGATACACTACATGGAACCAATAACACTGAAACTGCATATCTATGACTTTTCTAAACCAGCATGACTGCCTCTCCCCCCCCCCAAAGCGATCACCAAATAACCAAGTCATGGCAAGGCGGCAGGAAAGACAGATGAACTGACCACACCTCAGCCGAATAAGTGCGGAAAGAACTGGGACCTTGGCGAGGCTTAATGCCACTCAAACCCCAGCAAAAACCAATACTGCTGCCAACGAGAAATCAGTGGTAAGCGACTGTTGCGATAATGTAAATTTATTTGCAAATGTTATCGAAAGAGGTAGTGAGTATTAACAACGTGGGGAGACTTGTTGTCACTCAGCTTCCGGGGAAAACACAGACTGTTTTCCGGGACAGATCTCTGAAGACCTGTGTTAAAACTCCTCGTAAGCCAATAATAATAATAATAATAATAATAATAATAATAATAATAATAATAATAATAACAACAACAATAATAATAATAATAATAATAATAATAATAATAATAATAATAATAATAAATGAAGTTAATCACTGAATTCAAGTATTATTATGTTATTCTTTTTTCTCAAAATGGAAGAGCTAATTAAATTTAAGATGGCTACATTGGAGAAAAGTTCAATATATTTGGCATCTCAAAATAGAAAAAATGTTTTCCTTGTTTTTTTTGTTTTCTTTTTTTTTTTAAGAATTGAATACTGATTAGACGTGATAGTCTCCGAGGCATACATATAATAACGAATAACACTTCCAAAACAGACGCAAGGTTTCATTTAAGGGTGAACAACATCGTCAGCAGGTGATTAGCCGTGTTGTTTTCAGATTAGGCGGTTACGAATAGAAACAAAACAAGTAGTAAATTTGAAGGTGAAAACCTTAAACACGATGATATAAAAGCGTGCGAATTATCATCATCCCCTTCTGACATTATTGAAATAGTTGTTGCTCTTTATCTGATTTGATAATGCCAACGTTGTTTTTGTAAATAATAATAATAATTCTGATTTCGTTGATGAACGTCTCTCTGGAAAGGGATGGGATTCATTTCCAGAGGATTTCTCTTAATCCCGGCTTCAAACCAGGCGCTTCAAAGATCAAAGGTTTTCCTAAGTATGTTGGTGGTACCTATTATTGCAAAGGTTTGAAGGCCGCCTAAAACATCGCGGATTTGTAGTTTTTTCAATTGTCCTTCCAGACGACTTGATACTACTCCTAGTGTACTAACTACGACCGGGATAATTTGTGTTTTAACCACGTGTCCCCGTGTATACGCCTTATCTCCAAGGCCAATGGAGCATAATAACTCCATTTCTGATTATCCTTCTCTCTCACATTCTTCTCCCAGGGTACTGAGAAGTCTACAATCTGCCAGTGTTTTTAGACCTTGTCAATGACGATTATGTTCCAATTGCTTGGTCGTTATGACACTTTTTCCCCACCATACCTCTACTTGCCATCCTCACTTGTTCTCACTCTTACACACCTCCCAATATATCCGGAGTCCCATGCGATCGTGTATTTTTCGGTACTCTCTCTCTCTCTCTCTCTCTCTCACACTCTCTGGGCCAGTCAACCACACCCTGCTGCAAGGTAATAATAATAATAATAATAATAATAATAATAATAATAATAATAATAAATATTTTTAAAATATCTTGAATGTGGACACTAATACACATGATCCACATGCTCTAATCGAATACGTAGGAACTGTTGCAGAGGTAAAACTTAAAAAAAATATCACAAGGAACCAAGAAAACTGAAACTATAATTGTAAGTTAAGCTCGCTACAAACATCCCAAAAGGAGGGGTCATTGGCATTAACTGGCACCATAGCAAACGTTTGAGGGGGATCGAAGGACCAAAGAGAGTATACACTAGTCAGATATTCACGGGATGTATTAAAAATACTGTGATCTTGGAGAGACTTATTTACACACAAATTCCAGTGAAGATTAATGGTCACTCCAACCAAAACATCAAGGGTAGACGGCTATTGCCACAACGTCTAGGGAGACGTGTTCTTACTTAGTTTCAAGGAAAAGAAAAACAACAGGTTGTTCTCCAGAAGAAATCGTTGACGATTACCTCATTGACTACACCTAGTGAGAAAATATATCTATATATCTATAAAAGTGAACGTGTCTGTGCGTGTGTATCTGTGTGTGTGTCTGTGTACATTTCCTTACGCAAAAACTCTGTCAATTTTTAGTCTACAGACTCGAAATTTGATATACAGGGTACTAAGATCTGGGAAAATCGATTTGACCTGTTTTCGGACAGAAATTTGGCTGTTAAAGGGGTCAACATTTGGCTGTTAAAGAGGTTAAAATCGTCGTGATCGGGTTTTGGCCAGATATTTGGCGATTAAGGGGTCAAAGTTCAACGAGTTGACCTTTGAGAACTCCTCCAACAATTTTAGGTCTACGCACTTGAAATTTTAGATATAGGTTCCTTGGACATGGATGTAACTTAATAACTTGAGTTGACCCCAAAACAATAATTTAAAGGGGTCATAATAGGGTCAAAGTTTTAAAAATTGACCTCTGCGGTCTCTTCCGAATTACTCAGACAATTCCTGGTCTAAATATTTTAAATTTTACATGAAGGGTATTCAGAGATAGGTCAAGCTTTTTCATCAGTTTGGGTCGAAAATTTTTAGTTACCAATATATAAATGTATTATGTGTGTTTGTTTGCATGTCTGCCTTAAACTTTCAATAGAGGCGACGGATTTTACCAAGATCAGTATCGTTTTAAAGTTCGACATTTTATACGACAAATATCGAAAACTTGGCTAAAAACATTAATATCTTCACCTTCAACTAGGCACTTTTCTACAGGTACAGGGGGGGCGGCACCTTTTTCGCCAGTATTTTTTAAAGTTATCCTCTCCTTTAGATTGTCTAGCCTTAATTTAAAAAAAAATATCGCTTCCGGTTTGGCGGTGGTCGTAACAGCATAAACGTTAGGTTTTACCACGTTCTTTTCCTCCTTTGCGGTACGAGTTCGAGCCTGCATTCCTACTACCATTTTTTTTTTTTTTTTTTTGCTCAACATACAAATCCAAACACCCGGGCAACGCCGGGCTGAAATGCTAATAATAATAATAATAATAATAATAATTCTGATTTCGTTTATGAACGTCTCTCTGGAAAGGGATGGGATTCATTTCCAGAGGATTTCCCTTAACCCCGGCTTCAAACCAGGAGCTTCAGAGATCAAGGGTTTTCTTATGGATGTTGGTGCTACCTATAATTGCAGAGGTTTGAAGGCCGCCTAAAACATCGCGGATTTGTAGTTTTTTCAATTGTCCTTCCAGACGACTTGATACTACTCCTAGTGTACCAACTACGACCGGGAGTATTTGTGTTTTAACCCCGTGTATACGCCTTATCTCCAAGGCCAATGGAGCATAATTGCTCCACTTCTGATTCTCCTTCTCTCTCACATTCCTGTCCCAGGGTACTGAGAAGTCTACTATCTGCCAATTTTTTTAGACCTTGTCAATGACGACCAAATTCGGACGATTATGTTCGAATTGTTTGGTCGTTATGACACATTTGTCCCACAATACCTCTACCTTGCCATCCTCACTTGTTCTCACTTCATCAGGTACCTCCTCAAACCATTTTCCAGCACACTTCATCCCCAACACTCTTACACACCTCTCAATATATCCGGAGTCCCATGCGATCGTGTCTTTCGTGGTACTCTCTCTGAGCCAGTCAACTACACCTTGCTGCAAGGTGCGCAAGTGACTCTGAGGTATTATCACAAATCCGGTATTCTGCAGCAATTTCCTCTCCTAGAACCACTTTTTTTAACAATCGTGTTCCTAATGCCTGCTCTTGTGCTGCACAAACAAAAGATTCAGTATTCTTAGCCAAATACCCAGCTCTAAGCCATTGCCATGATCTTTTATCAGCCACTTCTACTATATACTGGAAGAACCTTCCATGCATTTTCTCCCTAGACAGTCCCTCTGCCCTTTCTCTATCCATACGTTTCACATAATCAGTCTTGGTTTCATATACCTCCACTTCATTGGCCGCAACCTGAAGCACCCACTCCCCACTTCTAACCACATGCTCTTTCAACGACATCTCCTCGGTTCTAACACAATATTTTACACTTTTCAATCCTCTCTCACCATCTTTCCTCTTTTGACACAGCCTTGCTACGCTACTTCGAATGTGCAATATACCAAACATTGATAAAACTTTTCTTGTTTTGATATCCATGGGATGCAACTCCTTGTCAGACCATTCTAAAATTCACGTACTCTATCTCAAAACACGGAGTGACCATGCATTTACTGCTTTCACTAGATTTTCTCCATACAGTTTCGACTTTGTAATTAGTTTCACTCTTCTAAGATACCGCTTCCTGACTTTTTCTTTCATTTCTCTGTTGATGATGCCTACACCCTCCAGCACTCCCAAATACTTATATCCTGTATCTTCTATTTCTTTCATGATTTCTCCATTTTGCAGCACTATTCCATTCGAATGAACCTTTATTCCTCTTTTCATCACCAGCACCGCACATTTACAATGTCTTTTGAGTATGTCCCCCACAAGTTCTATCAGTCTCTCTATTTCCTTTTAATTTCTACCGAATATTTTCAAATCATCCATAAACAGTAGATGATTGAGGCGACTATCACCAGATCCAAAGTCATACCCCAGTTTTCTCTCTTCAAGAGGATGCTCCGTGGAATCATTATCATTACAAAAAGAAGTGGCGATAACGAATCTCCTTGAAATATCCAACGTTTAATGCCAACCTGCCCATCTCCTCTCTGTTTGCTGTCAGCACCGTTTTCCCTTGAGCCATACTTGTCTCCAAAACCCCGACCACATTCTCAGCAACCTTCATCATCAATAGTATTTCACGTATCCATGAATGAGGAACCATGTCATAAGCCTTTCTGTAATTGATCCATGCTACGCTCAGATTTCTCTTCTTCTTCGCATCCTGCATTATTGATTTATCAATTAGTAGTTGCTCTTTAGTACCTCTCGAGCCTTTCAGGCATCCCTTTTGTTCGTCAGGAAAACACCATTACTCTCAAGATGTTCATAAATTTTCTCCGCAAATATTCTAGTCAGCAGTTTCCACATCAATTACAAACATATAATTGTTCTATAAGTATTGGCATCTGTTCCTTTTGCAGGATCTTTCCTAATCAGTGTTGTTATTCCCTTCACAAGCCAATCAGGGACACCTACCGACTCTACAACCCTTTGCAGAGCAGCAGCTATAGGTGGATAAAGGCATGGAAACTGTTTAAACCAGAAGCCCATCACTCCATCTGGACCAGATGCCTTCCAGTTTGTCAAACTTCGTATGACAGCCTTAACGTCATCGATGGTTATCTCAACGTTCTTCATCTGCTGCATTTCTGATAGCCTTTCTCTGACCTCTCCCAACCAGCTAGCCTTCTCATTATATCACCCTTCGACAGACCAAATCCCACTCCAGAATTTCCTTGCATCTTTTGCATTTGGAGTGTTGTTATTTCCCGCCTGTTTACTACCATTTAATTCTTTATACAGTTGAGACTGATTGTTCTGGAAAAGGTTGTTCTGCCGAAACGCAACACTTTATCCAACAAAGTTCCTAATTTTTATACCACCAGTGTGGACCTTCTCTTTGAACATTGTTACATAATAATAATAATAATAATAATAATAATAATAATAATAATAATAATAATAATAATAATAATAATAATAATAATCTGGATAAAAACCAAAAAGAAAGCATTAATCAAGACATCCACTTGATTAGTGGTAAAAAAAACTAGGCCATTCGGGAGGTTTATTGTCACTCTTATTCCAGTGATGATCAATGCTCATTGTCAGCGGATAGTGAGTGGCAAGTGTATTTTGTGATAATTCAAATTAATTTGCAACGGTTAACGAAAAAAGCAGATTGTACTTGAAATGCGGAAATATTTGCCACTCAGAATCCGGGGTACACAAGCTGTTTTTGAAAGTAAACAATCTCTGATGATTGGTTGTGTGGGAACTCCTTGTGAAAACAAATAATAATAATAATAATAATAATAATAATAATAATAATAATAATAATAATAATAATAATAATAATAATAATAACTATGCATTATGGGATATTCATAAGGAAAGCAAGCACACGCAGCAGGAAAGAAAATCCATCGGAATTAAAACAAAACAATTAAATATTTCTACGTGAAAATACATTTAAATTAAAATACATTTTTACTTTTAAGGAAAGCGTTAATTAATTAAAAGTTTAACACTACAGGGCAATAATTAATTTGTTATTTAGATTTTCGTTTATTTTGTTACGTGAAAGTTGATAATTCAATTTGCAATTTAAACACAGCATTGAAAAATCTATCCTCCGAGCAGACATTAGTTGAACTTTTTGTTTTCTTCTTCTTCTCCTTCTTCTTCTCCTTTTTCTTCTTTTTCTTCTTCTTCTTCTTCTTCATGATAACCAGTCATTTATTTTTTCTGATTTTCCTTGTCTTTCTTCGTTTTCTTTTTAACTCATTCTCTTAACATAGCGTCGGCAAATGCAGGCAAATGACGCCACCGGTAGGCAACATTTAAAACTTTAAAAAAGTGATCATGTTAGAGACGAGAATACCTTTCGAGATCACGTTAGAGGCGTGGATGACATTCGATACAACGATCAAGTAAGTGATGACACTGTTTTAAGAAAATAAATTCTGGCTGTTACAAAGCAAACACGAATTTAAGTATTTTACTATTCTTTGCCACTGAGGCTAAAATGTTCAGAGTTGCCGGATAATTTTTTAATTAATTAGCTTCTTTCGTTTCACCCTCTACTTTGCAGTCCTTTATGTATAGTTTTCGTTTTAACATTATCTAGTGCCAAACATATGTGTATTTTTTGAGAATTATATTAGACACAACTATATTTTAGCACAGAAAATTAACGTGGTATAGTATTAGTCTACGGCACACACACGCACACATGGGTAATCTCAGCAATGAATATAAGTGGTTCTGCCATACAAAGATCGAAATTTAAAATCATATAAAACAATTTATAATGTTTTATAATAAGGCAAAATTTCCATACTATTCGACAAAATGGGGTATGTATATAAATTTGTATGCACACACACACACACAGACACACACACACACACACACACACACACATATATATATATATATATATATATATATATATATATATATATAAATTCATCGATGTTTTCTTTTTTCTAAAAAGTGGAAACGCCCAATCGTCGAAAACAAAATTGAAGCAATCATTCCGTTATTATGTTACTTCCTTATATATATATATATATATATATATATATATATATATATATATATATATATATATATATACAGTACTGTTTCGTTGTATCGCACCTAATCAGTGCGGCTGGACATACACATTTCCCAGCCGTGGATCGAACCTACAAGCATGGTGTTGACAAGCGGCAGCTCTAACCACTAGACCAAGAATCAGTGCCCGTAAATATTTCTCCTCAAATGCCTAGTAAATTAGCATTTGCCCATCGCACAGGGCTCAAACTGTCAGCTTGTTTAAAACATATAGTGGGTTTCACTAGGTGTGTCAGAAACTTCGTGAAAAATATTGAATAATTCCACCTTGTTTTTGCAATCTTATAACTACTTGAAAAATGTAATTCAGACCCTATTTTTTCAATTAAAGTTGCAAGGACAACGGTTTAATTTAAAAACAAAACAAAAAACCAAACAACGTGTTTTTAAAAAAAAAAAGGTTTTAAACTTCGGATTTACAGGTAAATTTCTAAAAAAAAAACACTTTTTTTGTTTTTAATTTGAATATATTATTTATTGATCTTTTATCCTCAATTTATGATATATAAAACTTTGGTGAGTAAATTAATTATTTACTTTTTAATAGACATTACAAAATGGGTCGGGGGCGTGAATTAAAAAAAACGTTTGTCTAAAACATTCCATTAAGTTTATTGAAAAGAACAAAATATATCACATTGACCTTGAAAATATCGTAAAAATAGAATCAATAGAAAAATTTTGATAGATTTTTAAAGTTTAAAAATTTAAAAATACTTGTCCCGTAAAATTCAATTGATTTCATTACTGTTTTTTTTTTTAAATTAAAAAAATGATATTTCTATTACTTTTTATACAACTTTAATAGTTTATTTTGGACGTATAATCCATAAAGAAAATAAACAACACGCTTTTAAAGGAGGAATTACGAGTTTTTTTTTTATATTTTATTCGCAGTTTCGATTTTGATACAGTTTGGGCTTCGCTTATTAGCTTAAATACGCGTCGGTTGAATATATATATATATATATATATATATATATATATATATATATATATATATTGGTGTGTGTCTGTGTGTGTGCTCATGTATCTGTGTGCATGTGTTTATGCATATATATTCAAAATTAAAATTAAAAGCTAAAAATAAAAAATCCGTTTCATAAGAAGGTGCACAACAAAGCCAATAAATTGTACGATCGTTTCGGAAACGATGTTTTTTTGTGACAGACATTGAGTCAAGGACAATAATTTTAGCATATATTTTTTTATGAAAACAAGGTCTATTCATCAGCAAAATAATGGGTGGTTTTAAATAAAAGACACCATAAATAAACCTAGCATTTTAGTAGTGCAGATGAACTTTGAAAATATTATAATATCAGGAAAATAGTTAATTAATGGTGTAGATATGTAAAGTAATATTGGTTAATAATAAAAGTTAGAGAAAATTACATAGCTGTGTTTAGAGTAAACGTTAGAATAAAATTACACATCTGGGTTTAGATTATGTATAATGTTATAATAAGATGCTATTAAGAGAATTTCAACAAGCGCGCGCACACACACACACACACACACACATATATATATATATATATATATATATATATATATATTACCTTAAAATGGTTCATCATTTGAAAGGCATAGTAATCCTCAGAGCAATTCATTTAGATGTTGTCTGTAGCCTCTACATGCTCTTACTGCTTAATTTCAAATTGAAACGCTAAAAGGGAAGTTCCTAGCGGTTAGCTTATTTGATCATCGCTTAATTTAGATTTAAATAAAAATATAAATATTCAAAATTAAGGGAGATAATCTTGTTTTGTCTAGCAATATGGTAAAAGGGGGATCATTCGTCCTCATGCTGTTTTTTCGTATAGTATAAGATAATTTTGCATTCATCTGCAAAGATCTAGCTAATTTGCATATACTTTTAAACACACATTTGAATTAATTACCTATTAGTTTATCTGGTCCTATTTTAACACTTATTAACCTTTATCCTAAAATGCCACCCGCTCCTTGATAACTGTTGGTCCTTAAGTAAAAATACCTATACATATATTTAAAGTGATAAATCTTGGAAGAAAACAGACGTTGTGTTTTGCCAAGCGCAAAGTCTTTCTATTTAAAACTCAAATATATTAATTCCTGACGTGTTTTATTTTTGTACTGATATTAAACGTCTCCCGTCTATGAGGAAGGGGTTATTCCTGGATGTGTAGGACTAGACTAAAAATAGAATTAAATAATATTCGCATTGTATTTAGTTCATTTATCGGTTTTATTGAAGAATTTTGTAAATTAATTTTTTTTTTTCTTATTCATTAAATTTCATGGCATTCCATCCACCGTGAAAGTTTTAATTCAAGGCTGGTTCAAATACTTTGAATAACCTTTTGTCAACTGATGGTGTCAATCGGCGGATTGGAGATGATGTTATGCTATGAGAAACTTCCAAAATCGTCCTCCGAAGTTTATCCTCGACGAAAAATGAATACCTCCTTCATAAACATTCATGTTTATTATTGACAAGAGCTGCTCAATCGGTTTTAAATCTGGAGAACAATGTGGCAATGTCATCATTATTTTCTTTACTAATGCATAATGACTTACGGTAGGATGTCGTCGCCTTGGTTGAGTGAGATGGCGCATTGTCGTGCATAAGAATCAATTTACGGTGACCCGCCAATGGATGGTCATCACGCCATGGTGACAAATGTTCGTTTACAAATGAAATATAAGACTAACTTGTGAGTTTGCCACCTTCTGGTACTCGAAATGGTCTAAAGAACATTTTCAAAGCTGGTTTTCATGTATTTCTGAATCTAAACCGAGCGGTTTTCCTTATGATTTTGGTTTGAAACAGGCCCTGCTATGAGCGTAATGCTTCTTGCTGTTTTGTTTAAGACATTGCAGCGCGTATTTATGGACAAGGAAGGTATTCTAACCTTGTCAAATATAGAAACCCTGTTGCTACCCGGCTGCTTGATAAGACGACGCCGTTGTTTTTTTCTAATATCACAAGCAGAAACTGACTTTCTTCTGTATTTGTCCTTCCTAGGTTTGCTGTGCAGATTTTCAACGAAAGTTCCTTGGCTAGATCTACGAGAAATAAATCTTCTGAAAGGCCTGCATGAAAATGTTCCTTTTCACTAGCTGTCAGTCGAAGCTTTGTAGGCATTTTAGCAGATCTGCAATAAAGTGATGCACACTTAAAATTACTAAAAATCGAAAAATGAGCATAATTTTCAAAATATTCGTTCAAATTCCACAAAAGTCAGTGAAATAATTCACCTCATTACGTTCTTCCAATGTATTAAATTTCACTTCTCTTCATTTCATAGCTATTTAAAATGTTTTTAAAATATTACCCTGCAATAAAGCGGCACGCAGTGTTTATTTGTGGCTTTAACAGATACAAAAATTTTCAGCAAAGGATCATTTAATCTCTTGATTCAGAGTTGATTCAAATACGTGGTTTAACGACAGCCTTAAATGTAAAAAACAAAACAAATAAACCATATGTATGAATGAATACTGTTATGACAAAAATCTCTAAATGTTGAACACCTCTCGTTTTGTAGGATATATTCCGATAAATTAAGGATCGAAATTAGAACATTAGTAAATAGTATATTTTATCATATTTGTTGTTTCCTGCGACTTCATTTGTCCATTTTAAAATATAATCTTTACCTATTTATGCACTGTAAAATCCATTAATTAATTTAATATATAAAACTCACAATGTATGTGTGTGTATGTCTTAGTTTTGCAAATTGTATATTCTCCGTGACGGATGATCGATGGAAAACGTATAATAGCTCAAAAGATTGCATTTTTGGTGCAGAGTTTTATTAGGGACATTTAATCGATAAAAATAATTGCTAAGGGCTTCAAAAAAGGGTTCAAACTTGAAAGCAATAACACCTTGACGAGCTTAGCACAATGGCGTCATTCTGCGTGTGCGTACATCGAGTAAAATAATCACTCCTATACTTATTAACCGGTCATTATGAATTTTAATTATGTGTATATGCTTATATATTTTCATGCATTGGATTCACTCCTAAACTAATAAACCGATCATTATGAATTTATAATTATGTGTATGTGTTTATATATTTTTATGCATTGAATTTACTCCTAAACTAATTAACCGATCATTATGAATTATAATTATGTGTATATATTTATATATTTTTATGTATTGGATTCACTCCTATACTAACTAACTGAACATTAGAAATTTAATGTATTATATGTTTGTATACTTGTATATTCATATTCCAAAAATCACATACAATGATCAGTTTGTAATGTACAAGATATTCTATCAATAAAATAAGGTATTTGCGTAGTATAGTACTCATGAAAAAATAAAGACAATCTTACCCGTGACATACATAAAAGTTATTAAACCGAAAATCACGTTTAATGTTCGAGTAGTATGACTTACTTATGAGAAATAAGGTGTTTCTTTACTATAGCGCCCAGATAACAAAACAAACAAATTCTTACCCCTGGCGTGCAGAAAATGTAACACAACAGAAAATTAGATAAACATATCGAGATTTTAGTCGCCTGCAAACGACTCTATAAGTCACACCATCGGTCTATCGGTCCGTCAGTCGGTCTGTCTGTCGGTCTGTCCATAGCACTTTTGGGCTTGGGCTTTTTGGTTGAGATCAAAGGTCTGTTGTTAATAGATGCTGTTCTTAGCTTTTTAAGCTTTTCTTGGCCTTTTGGCCAAGATCAAAGTGTAGTATCTGTTCCGACAGATACTGCACTTAAGATAATTTGTACCAGTCAATGGAGGGGAAACCCTCTATACTGGGACAATTATTATTTTTGGTAACCAGAGTGACCCCTTTTAGGGGAGCTGGTTTTTACCTCACATTAAAAACGGCCTTGTGCCTAATTTGCTCAGTGGGGGAGCAAATAAATACCATCTGTTCCGGCAGATGCTGCAAGCTATGACTAGCTATGACTAGCAAAGACCAGATGTGGAGCCACCCCACATGCCTGACCTTTAACCAGCTCCCATTTCCCACCTCTCGGGAGCTGGTCCCCCCTTTCCCTTCCCCCTCCCTTCACTCCTCACATTAAAAATTGGCCTTGTGCCTAATTTGCTCGGTGGGGGAGCAAATAAATACCATCTGTTCCGGCAGATACTGCAAGCAAAGACCATATGTGGGGGCGACCTCACATATAAGACCTTGGTCAATGTAGGGGTAACCCTTCATACCAATTGTCACTATCCAACTCCCCTACTCCCTGGGGAGTTGGTCCCCATTTCCCCTTCACTCCTCACATTAAAAATCGGCCTTGTGCCTAATTTGCTCGGTGGGGGAGCAAATAAATACCATCTGTTCCGGCAGATGCTGCAAGCTATGACTAGCAAAGACCAGATGTGGGGGCAACCCCACATGCCTGACCATTAACCAGCTCCCATTTCCCACCTCTCGGGAGCTGGTCCCCTTTTTCCCTTCCCCCTCCCTTCACTCCTCACATTAAAAATCGGCCTTGTGCCTAATTTGCTCGGTGAGGGAGCAAATAAATACCATCTGTTCCGGCAGATGCTGCACTTAAGATAATTTGTACCAGTCAATGGAGGGGAAACCCTCTACACTGGGACAATTATTATTTTTGGTAACCAGAGTGCCCCCTTTTTGCCTACTTTTAGGGGAGCTGGTTTTTACCTCACATTAAAAACGGCCTTGTGCCTAATTTGCTCAGTGGGGGAGCAAATAAACACCATCTGTTCCGGCAGATGCTGCACTTAAGATAATTTGTACCAGTCAATGGAGGGGAAACCCTCTATACTGGGACAATTATTATTTTTGGTAACCAGAGTGCCCCCTTTTTGCCTACTTTTAGGGGAGCTGGTTTTTACCTCACATTAAAAACGGCCTTGTGCCTAATTTGCTCAGTGGGGGAGCAAATAAATACCATCTGTTCCGGCAGATATTGCAAATAAGACCATATGTGGGGGCAACCCAACATAGAAGATCTTGGTCTATGTAAGGGCAAGCCTTCATACCAATTGTCTCTATCAAGCTCCCCTACTCCCTGGGGAGTTGCCTCCCATTTCCCCTTCACTCCTAACATTAAACATCTGCATTGTGCCTATTTTGCTCGGTGGGGAAGCAAATAAATACCAACCCCACATATAAGACCTTGGTCCACGTAGGGGAAACCCTTCATACCAATTGTCACTATCTAGCTCCCCTACTCCCCGGGGATCTGGTCCCCATTTCCCCTTCACTCCTCATATTAAAAAATCTGCCTTTTGCCTTATTTGCTCGGTGGGGAAGCAAATAAATAACAACCCTTCATACCAATTGTCGCTATCCAGCTCCCCTACTCCCTGGGGAGTTGTTCCCCATTTCCCCTTCACTCCTCGCGTTAAAAATCGGCCTTGTGCCTTATTTTGCTCGGTGGGGGAGCAAATAAATACCAACCCCACATATAAAACCTGGGTCAATGTAGGGGAAACCCTGCATACCAATTGCCACTATCCAGCTCGCTCCCCTACTCCCCGGGGAGTTGGTCCACATTTCCCCTTCACTCCTCACATTAAAAATCGACCTTGTGCCTAATTTGCTCGGTGAGGGAACAAAAATACCCTTTTCTTGACCTTTTGCCCAGGATCAAAGTGTAGTATATGTTCTTACTTCGTGATGTACTTATTGCGATATAAAGTGGTAGATCATTTTGCATTAAACTGATACGGAAAAGTGATCCCCCACTTTACAACCAATCAGTCTCAAAGCCATTCAAGTCATTCTCCAGATCATTCAAGTTGTTTTTGAAGGATTCCAGTTATTTTTAAGCATCCAACTCATTCTTAATGGCATTCAATTCATCCTTAAATTCATTAAAGTCATTCTAAATCATTTACTTTTTTATTTAAGTCATTTCAGCCCATTTTTCGATCATTTAAGTTTATTTTTAATAATTTTATGTCAATCGTACATTCACGCATTGATTCATTACTCGAGAGAACGCGACTAATGGCTATCGGCCTTGTTTCATTTGAACATTAGACAAAACGTACCTGTACGGGACCTACTCGAGAAATAAGGTACTTGTACAGTAATAGTACGCATATGAAAAACAAAGGAAAACTTACCCGTGACGTACATAAAAGTAATTCCAACTGAAAATTATATAATATATACGAGTAGTATGACATTTATATAAGAAATAAGGTGCTTCTTTAATATAGCACTCTATTATAAAAACAAACAAACTCTCATCTCTGACATACGGAAAAGTTCGCACAACATAAAATTATGTAAAATCATCGAGTAGTTTCATCTCTATATTAAAAAAAAGATACGTGTACATCATCCTACCCAAGAAATAAGGTACGTGTGTAGTATAGTACTCATATGTAAAAAAAACGAGTCCTACCTGTGAGGTGCATAAGTGTTATTAAAACCGAAAATCACGTTATGTAATCGAATAGTATGAGTTTAAATGAGAAATAAGTTGCTTCTTCACTATAACAATAGATGAAATAACAAGCAAATGCTTACTCTACACGCACAGAAAATTTAGCATAGCAGAAACTTGCTTGAAAGTATCGAGTTCTTTCATATTTAAATTAGAAAAAAGGGTACTTCTACAGTATCCTATCCTGGAAATAAGGTGGAAAAACAAAGAAATTCTTATCAGTGACGTACATATATTATCAAAATCGAGAATCATGTAGAATATTTGAGTAGTATACCATTTATTTTATTTAAAAAATTTACTATTGCACTCTGATGTAAAAAAACACACCCACTCAAACCGCTGACATACCGAAAATTTAGCACAACATAAACTTATTAAAATTATTTTACATATGTGTTGTACATAACTCGCCCAAGGTAAGGAATTATTTTCCACATACGTGCTGTAAATTTCCTGTCCGATGAAGGTACAATTATTCTATACATATGTTGTGCATAACCTTCCTAGGCTAGGTAAAATATTCCTTTGCTCAAGATGACAAATGATACATAGACATCAAAAAATTCTCTATCGTAAGACATTTTAGCCATACCATAGCTGGATATCGTGCAAAGTAGACCTTTATGCCATACCTTATCAAAGCCTTGGAAATGTCAAAGGCAATTGCTCTAGAGAGGAAGCCTCCATCGAGAGATTCGCTACTCCTATAGGATATAACTGTGAGCACGTCTGCTGTAGATCTAGCAGAACGGAAAACATATTGCACGTCATTAAGAAGATTATTTCTGCTGAGATGATTGACTACTTCTCTATTTAACGCAGATTCCAGCAGCTTACTCATGATGCACCGAGACTTATTGGTTTGTACTGAGAGGACGATGAGCGATAAGCTGAATTCTTTGATACAGGGCATACTGATGAGATTTTCCAAGGTGTTGAGAAAGATTTCTTCTTGCAACAACGCTTAAATAAATATATGGGCTCAAGTTCTGATTGTAACTTTTTGAGCACTTTAATTGAAATGCCGTCAGTTCCAGTTGCTTTACTGGAATCAAGGTTTTTTATTAGCTTGGCAACATCATGTACAGATATTGCAGTGAGTTTTCAAATACACTAGGAAATACTAGACGGTGGCCACTTTGGTCGTAAAAGATAGAATTAGCTGCAAAATATTGCCAAATAGTTTGGCTTTGTCTGATGCTGACGAGATTACCTTAGGTCTATTGATGATAGTTGGGAAAGAGCACACACTTCTGTTCAGGATTCTGTTTGCTATTTGCCAAAACTGACGGGAACCAAGCCACTGCCTAGCTACTTTGGACTTGACGGACTGTGCATACAATTCTATCGCATTCTTTATTACTTTTTTACAATGGTTTCTGGCGTTCCTGAAAGCGGCTTCAGTCTCAGTACATCTATTACGTTGGTAGCAATGGAAAAAATGATTTCTGTGCGCAATGGCAACAGCACTTTCTGGAACGAACCACGGTTTGCTGTTAGGCTTTTGCTGGAAAACTATTTTTACCAGTAAAGACCATAAAAAAACAACCCATAAAAAAATCTAATCATGTGAGACTCCTAGCGTCGTTCTGCGCCTTTTAGTTTCTGAAGATATAGAGTTTGAAGATATGGAGGCAGACTGACATAGTTAGTTTCATAAATTAAATTTAGGTGAACGTAGCTACAAAATAACTTCAGTTCCTCATGTTAATAATGGGTTTTTAATAATAACGTAAGTATAGCAATAATATTGAAATCATGTGAAATCAAGTTATTTTACATAACCCTATGCCTATTCAACCGACATTTTTTTGTTTATCTACGTGTTGGAACGATACAATTGTCACCCTAGAAAAGACGACATTGTTCTATTTTCGTTTGATGAAAACCGGTGTTCCTTTCTTGCTGTAGGCCATCTAACAGATGACCAGTTGTGTACAAATCCCTAGAGCGATAAGAACCATCGATCATGTCTGAAAGTAACAAAATATCAAACGAGCGAGATCAGAGATGTGCCGCTGTACAACTCATGCTCTCTATCGATCAGAAGTTATGACAACAGGGATATTGCCAGCACCCTCAAAATGCAAATCCGGACAGTTTAACGCTTCAGAGCACAAGGAAGTTTCCGGCGCTTGTAGAAGAAGTATGCCCCCAGTTCCGGACCCGTTTCAAGGCGGTGAGTGAGGCTGAAAGCGGCTACATTGAATAGATTGCGGATCTACTACATAGTCGAGCTACATGGATTGTTTTTCTCAATAAAATTTTCTAAATAAAGATGTAGTGTTATTTTCTTTAGGGCCACAAATTTATCGTTCCACCGTGTAGTATTTGTGATCGTCCTCACCAGACATTTGATCATCGGTGATATTGTTTTTGTATCGTCGTGCCTGTGTATTTCTAAACCGAAGAAAAAAGAAGGCACGAAGGATGGAACATAAAATATGAATAAATATTTTAATAACATGATATATTTGATTTGTGTTTTTCCCTGGCTTTATGGATTTCTGCTTCCCATTCGCGTATGTTATACCAGTTGAATTGGTTTTCTTTTGCCGTGCCTTTGTATGGCTTGACTTAACAACCATTCATAAGATAAAACAGCATGGCCATTTGTCGCAGAAGCTTAACAGCCCAATAAATTACGAAAAATCGAAAGATAGAAAAGAACCTGAAAAATTGAAGTCCACTCACGCAACTAAAAGCGTGCCCCACGGCAATATCTATGCAAATAGAAATAATGTCCGCCTCCTGTTTGCTTGAATCACTTATTTAATTGCTCTCCTTAGCTAAAAGTAATGGAACATCCACCCACAATCACAAGCACTTGTTTTCCCATTTTCAGTAAAGAAGGCATTTGACTTGGTTTGTTGTTCTTTAGATATTTTGGCATTTTCTATTATTTTATTAAATCCGTTCGTTTGAATTTTGACTCAGAATATAATATGCCATTTCATCTCACTCTTTATCACAATTCTCCATCCAATTTCTTCTGGAAGAATCCATTTTTGCAATCTGTAAATTTATGAGTCACTTCCCACAGATTAATATGATCCGTGTGAATTAATATGATCCGCATAAATATAGTTGTAGAATAACACACGCACACGCAAATATATATCGCTATCTCTATCTATCTATCTATCTATCTATCTATCTGCCTGTCTGTCTGTCTGTCTATCTATCTATCTATCTATCTATTTGTGTGTGTCTCTGTGTGTGAGAGTTCGTCTGGTATGGATCCGAAGAGAGGTGGTCTATCTCCATCTATCTATCTATCTATCTATCTATCTATCTATCTAACTATCTATCTGTCTGTATGTATGTCTGTCTGTCTATCTATCTATCTATCTATCTATTTGTGTGTGTCTGTGTGTGTGAAAGTTCGTCTGGTATGGATCCGAAGAGAAGTTGTCTATCTCCATCTATCTATCTATCTATCTGTCTATATGTCTATCTATCTATCTATTTATCTATCTATCTATCTATCTATCTGTCTATCTGTCTAGCTATCTATCTATCTATTTGTGTGTGTCTCTGTGTGTGAGAGTTCGTCTGGTATGGATCCGAAGAGAGGCTGGGTCGATTTATGAAATTTCACACGAATATGATTCATGTGACTGGTAGTGCTCTTAGATAGGTTTTGTTTCCGAATGTCTATGATAAGTATCGATAATCGATAGTCGAAATAATCCGATTAAAGAAGGAGCAGGAAAGTTTTACCAAAGTTAAACCTTACACCGCCTAACATCACTAGTGTTTTTAAGAAGTTTTATTACAAAACAAGCTGAAATGTCCGATATATAAAATCAACAGTATATTCTTTAGTATAACAGGCGCTCATTCGAAATGAATGTTCCTTTCCATAGCACAACTGCAGCATGATATTTGACTATTGCAACTAAAACTTAAAGCCATTATCACAGCATTGGCAGTAAAGCCAGATACCTAATACCAACAGTAAATTCTTTGATATGATAGGGGCGCTTTTGAAATGAGTGTTTCTTTTTGGAGAAGAATTGAAGCATGATACGTGACTTTTGCATATTAAGTTTAATGCAAGCATTGTGTGTAGAAATAATTTTATGATATTAATATTAGGTTCTCTATAGTGATATGTAGACTACAATGTATTGTAAACTAAGTTATTGCGTGGAGACGCGTAACCCTTCCTCCCGTGGCACCAAGATGTGTCCCCAACTAGAGTAGGCAATCAATAAATATATATATATATATATATATAATTTAACATTTTCTCTTCAAATATATATATATATATATATACACATACATACATATACATATATATATATATATATATATATATATATATATATATATATATATAACCTGTGTATCGCTTTATTGCAGGTCAATATTTTTTTAAAACTTTGAAATTGCTATGAAATGCATAGAAGTGAGATTTTGTACACTGAAATAAGGTGGCTTATTTTCCTAATATTTGTGGAATTCGAACAACTATTTGAAATATTATTCTAATTTTTTCGATATTCTGACAGTTTTAAGTTAGTATCACTTAATTGCAAGTGTCTAGAAATGCATATTGTCGGTAATAAAATAATATTCTTATTCATATTTCTATTTATATGAAATAAAGATCATCCAGTTACAATATTAATTGGTACACTTGAAGAGCCTTATTTCTTTGATTTTTGTAGCACTTAAACAAGTATTTGGAAAATCATGCTAATTTTTCGATTTTCTGGTAATGTTAAGCGTGTCACTTTATTGAAAGTGTTTAAAAATCTATACTTTCAGTAATAAAACAATATTCTAATTTTATATATCTATTTATATCTGTAACAATATTAACTAAAAACAAGAACAAATTTCACATTATTTTGTTTTAAGAAATATTTACTCCCATGCTAAAATATCACTCTGAATAGCCCCTTGTCAATTGAGGATGTCAATTGGAGGATTTGAGATGATGTGATGCTATAGGAAACTTTCAAAATCTTCCTCCAAAATTCATTCTTCAAAAAAAAATTGAACACTCACTTCATAAACTTTAATCTTTATTATTGACCAGAGCTGCTCAATTGGGATTATATCTGGAGAACAATGTGGCCATGTCATCAAATTTTCTCCACTAATGTCTAATGACTTAAGGTAAGCCGGTATAACCTTGGCTATGCGGGATGGCGCGTTGTTGTGCATAAAAATTAACTTGTGGTGACGCGAAAATGGAGGTTCATCAAACCATGGTGACAAATGCTCAGTTAAAAATACAATATAAGGCTTGCTTGCCACTTTGCCACCTGGCACTTTAAATGGTCGATTGCAGATTATTCCAGTCAAAAATATGACACCTCAACTACCCTGGTTACGACGGAATCAACGAGGAGTAGGTAATCCAAGAGGACTCTAACCTTTAGCCCACCCATCTTATCCATCAAAGGTTGATCTGGCCTCATCTGTAAAAAAGAACATTTTCCAAGCCGTTTTTTATGCATTTCTGAGCCCAATCCAAACTTTTTTTTCTTTATGAGTTTGGCTTAAGACAAATCTTGCTATGGGCGTAATGCTTCTTGCAATTTCCTTCGAACATTGCAGTGTGTTGTCCTAGTCAAGGAAAGTATTCTAGCTTTGTCAAATATAGCAGCACTTTTGCTGTCCGGCTGCTTAATAAGTTGAAGTACAATTTTTCTATCATCACACACAGAAACTTACTATCTTGTGGTTTTGTCCGTCCTTGGTTTGCTGTTTTGATGTTCAACGAATGAAGTCAATGTTCTTCCACCTCTTACAAGCTTCTTGGCTGCCTCTACGAGAGATAAACCTTTTGCAAGACATGTAACAACACATTCATTTTCACTAGCGGTCAATCCGCCGATTCTAGGCATTTTAGGAGACCTGCAACAAAGTGACAGACACTTAAAATTGTCAGAGAATTGAAAAAGTAGTACACTTTATAAGGCGTTTGTTCGAATTCCACAAAAACAGGTAAATAAGGCACTTTGTTATCCTCTTCCAGTATACCATACGAGCACATAACTTTCTAGATAACCTTAGGATTTTGAATAAAATCCGCAAAATACAACACATATTTTAGACAATAGTTATAATAGTGTTTAATATTGACTGTAAAAATAGTAAATATCCATTTTGTACCTTTGCGTTGGGATCACTTTATGATATAAATGATGAGTCCTTATAGGATACCCGCCTTATGAGTTTTGTTCGGGCATATACTCTTGAACCGAATAAGTCTAAGGTTTTAAACTCAGAGGAAATACCCGACTTCTCACTCATTTAATCAGCTGCTTTTAGAATTTTGTTTTTAAGGACGTTGTCGCCTCATGAGTTTCGACATGGGCCATTATTCTAAATTTCTCTGTGTCATTCAACATTTTTTTAGCATAATACTCATGGTTTAATACAAATCAACTGAACCATTACCCAGTCTAGTAATCACTGCAGATTGATTTTAATGTATAGTTTTAATGATAGGAGTATGTCCTTTACGTCATTTAAACATTGAAATGGAATACTTATGTACATGCATAGCTGTAAGCAAAGTCATATAATCTTGCTTTCAAGTCCCTTACTTTAGTCTTGGACATAGGTGAAATTATCACCGCTTGCGACTTTCGAATTTCAAATTTATAAAATACTTCTTCACTTTTGACACTATATTATTGAATACAAAATTTCAAATCATGATCGACTACTAAAAGTTCAGCAGAAACTAGCCTCAGAGAGATGGTACGTTACTGAGTTCGTAGAACACCTACTTTTTCAATGAGGTTGACATGTTCCTCTACTTTGACAGTGCGCTCTCGCACGATCTTGTCATTGACGATAAAATCAACACGAGACACTCTAAAGCTAGCGCTGCCCTTGCCAGACCCCACAAGAATGTATAGAAAAGAATAAGCATCAGCTCCACGATAAAGGTCAAAGTCTATAAAGCTGTCATACTCACCACCTTACTCTATGGATGTTAGTTGTGGAATATCTACCAACGGCACGCTAGAAAATAAATTCACTTCCACACCACCAGACTGAGGAAAATGCTTGAAATAGGTTGGCAGGAAAGGATACAAGACACAGAAATCCTTACTCATGCTGGATTCCCAAGCACCACCACTATCATTATGAAGGTTCAACTTCGCTGAACTGGTCATGTAGCCCGCATGCCGGGCTACAGACTTCCCAAGAAGCTTCTGTTTGCCGCGATCCAACATGGCAAGCGCTCCCATGGCGACCAGAGAAAACGATTTAAAGACAGTCTGAAGACATCACTGAAGGCGTCAAACGTTGATCCGTCGTCCTGGGAGTAGACAGCTCTATATAGAGCCAAGTGGCGCGCCGGTGTTCATGACGGTGCCTGCAAATATTAAGGTAACCGTAAAGTTGCTGCAGAGAAGCTCAGAAAGGACAATGTTTTGAGGTCCTTGACATCTTTTAGGTTTCCCTGTTCTCACTTCAGTAGAATTTTTCAAACAAAGAGTGGGCGTATCAGCCATATCCTCACTCACCGATGATGACATCCCCATCCTATCCTACATGATGATCAGAGGGTTCTCAACGTCCCGACGGACGAATAACACATTTTTTATTATATTAAATATATATTCTTACCTACTTATTTAAGTACTATTTTTTAATAATTCCGATTTTTTCCAGATTGGATGTGATGTATGTATCTGTTACTGTAACTTATGTAGGTAATGTAAGTCTAATTAGATTAGGTTTTTATTCATAAACTTTTAATTGCATATGATATTGTCGCTAATATAGAATTATGTTTTTTTCGGATATTACTTTCTGTTTGGACTATTCCTGGTTTGCGTAGCTTTTTCAGGGATTTTACGTATATCTTCATTTATCTTGTCATTTACATAACACTATCTCAATGTCTATTATGATCTCTATTCCCATCTCTCTTTATCTCTCGTTATCTTAATCTCTTTACGTCTCTACCAATGTCTTCATTTCTATCTTCCTCTAGCAACCTTTATATTTCTCTGACTCTACC
>NC_136493.1:40207400-40302400 GCF_053919585.1 Euprymna scolopes | reverse complement strand
TTTCAGGTAACAAAATACAAAGAACCGCCGCATTAATAACATGTAAAAAAACTAAATAGTTAGGGAATTTGGCCACAATGGAGATTACTCAAGTAATGGAGGATAGGACTAATCACACCCCATGAAGTGTCATCTTTAAACAAATAAAACACCATTGCATTGTAATAACACCGATTTTCAAAACAATGTGTATAATTGATAACAGTCGATTTAAATATAATAAAAATTGATCTTTTTTTTTTTTTTAAACATAATGACCATTCTCCACAGGTTTTTCCATTAAAGAAATTCCATTCATTTATAACAATAAAGGCAAAAGTGTAATGTTTTCTCAGGACAATGCCAATTCATGCCCAACAGTTATGGAAGTCGGTATTTCATTTCTCCTGTAAAAATGACAAAATCATTAGCAGATTAACATCTTCCGCATTTTAGAAGAATTTCAATCACTATATTAATTTTTAGTTTAAATCCTGCTAATTTGCAGACCAAGCTTGTTTATTTTTATTTTAATCATAATTTATGACAAGGAAAATACATTTTTAGTTGTTTCAAACGCTTCTTAGACAATTTCTTTTATCATTACTAAATAAAACATTAAGTCACTTTTACAAATTAAAATTAACCCAGATAAAAATATAGTTACAAATCATAATAGTAGAATAATATAACACTAGCGACACTTGTGGAATTTCCGTAGTGGTATCTTCTATATGCAATATAATGCTCCTTTGCATTCTGTGGACGCTCAGCGTGAATGGAGATCCCGTAATATTATTGTAGCCATTTTATTAAACTCCAAAGGTATTCATCCAAGCAAGCTGGCTTATATAGTTTCAGAATCAAGTGCCATATCTACTTATTACGGTTGATCTCCAATACCATTATGGGGGTCTGTGACATATTTACATTGTATGGACGCCCGAAACAAACTGAACTCCCACGATATCATTATACCTCTTTAGATAGAAGAGATATTACGCTTGGATACTGGTCATTAGATCAAGAATGGTATATTTTAGTTTCAAGTACAATACACAAGCGAGAAAATTATTTTATTTTATTTTACATTTTGACATTGCGTTTTTGATAATCGGAAAATTCTATTTACAAAAGAAGGTGATAAGTAGGGCTCTGACAATAGAATATTTTTTTCATTATTTTGACTCTCGGCTATATATCAGTTTATATCTTATATGTTTTTATATAAAGTGGGGTTGTTCTCGATTGATTATCTGTGTCTTACAATGTCGGACATATACACGAGGGTCAAAATAATAATAAGTATATTCAATGGTTATACCCGAGTAATAACATTCTACGAACGTTAAATTTGCGTTTCTATAAACTAATTTAATCTTCGTTGTATTTTATAACCTTTTATTCTCCTTTTTTTAATAACTAGGATTTCTAGTCCGGAAACCGGAAACCGGAAACACATATGTACATATGTTAAAGCTACCACGGTATTAAAATATAGATATGTTCTGTAATCGCGAAAACTTTCTTATTCGCATCACAGCTTCATTCTGCCGTAATTGTAGTATATGTTATAGTAGTGATTGATGGATTTTATTATTATTTAGATTATTAAAATCTGGAGTTTAGCAATTCGTTGTCGCTTCAACACTTAGTCAAAATAAAAACAAAATTTATAGTTTTAAAATCACATCATTCTTATTTATTCTTATGATCCTGATAATTTCGACAAAGGGAAATAACCCTTTGTGATGTGACAGTAAGGAAAGGAATAGTAAAACGAAATTAGTTTGTAATTACAATTGCAATTCAGAGTGATCACAACTTGTTCAAAATCAAACCAGTCTCCGTGAAGAATAAAACAGTTGAAGACAAATGTTAAATAGGTATTATGGTCCGCAAGGAACGAGACGGATTGTGCATTATATGTTTGATTCTAATAATATGATCCTCGCAGGGCATCAAACACCACTTTTTGGCGACTACTCTATGTTATATGATGACGAAGCTTCACTCCAAAGTATTATACCTACTTTATATATAGTGTAATACAAAGATTCGCAACTCACTCCAGATGCGATCCTCTATCTGTATAAGAGCCAAGTGCGCCCTGCAATGGAGTATTGTTGCCACATCTGGTCAGGAAATGCCTTGATAGGGTTCAAAACCGGTTTCGAAACCTTGTAAGTGATACCTTTTTTCTTTCCTGCAGCCTCTTTCCCACGGTAAAGACGTCGCCAGCCTGTCTCTGCTCTATCGCTATTTTCATGGTAAATGCTCGTCTAAACTCCAATTTATGGTTCCCACTTCACAACAATCACTCGACTAGCTAAAACTGCTATATTTGGTTCCCCCCACTCTCTAAATTTACACGCAGATTCCAGGAACAGAGTTTCTTTCCCAGAACTACCCGCCTTTGGAACATTGTTCTGCTGGCATGCTTTCCTGCTGAATACAGCAGGGCAGCCTTCAAATCGAATGTGAACAAGTTCCTGTTAGGTCGTCCTCATAAATAAATTTCATTCAATTTACATCATTACTTCACTACCACCTTACATTCATTAACAAATATCCGAGTGACCTTCGAGCCTTGATAAGCGGTGCCCCCCTCCCTCAAGTAAAGAAGGGTAAATCGATCCTAACGGTTAAAAATAATTGAAGTAGCTGATAATTTAAAATAAAAAAAATTTCAGAGTGTGTCATGTCTAAAAAACGCAATACAAATTACCTTCATAATTTTCGATTCAGAAAAGGTGTTATTTTCTTTATTTCTATGAGACAAATGGATATTACTATTGATATACAAAACTCAAAACTCTAAACAATAACCTTTTTTTCTCACTTGATAGTTGCTATGATTTTTTTTAATTTTTTGTATGGAAGCAAGAAGTAAATGGAGAAATAGATGAAACCGAGGGAATCAATGATGGAGAAAGAGTAATGAATGTGTGGTGTAAGATATGTTCTATGTCAAGTGAGCATTCTCCCTGGCATTACGGCCTGATCCCAGAATGTGGTGTAGTATCTGTTTTCCGAACCCTCCATCCAGTCATTGCACCCCCCAGTTACATGTAGGATTATACATGTTCTGTTTCATGGTATCGATTTTCCAGTCATTTCTTTCTCAATTTGGGACAGTGTTTATTTTTTTATGAGATTCTACTTCCACGTATTATTTACTGGTGTGGAGTTAGTGTAATATGTACTGTAGTCGGTCACTATGAAGAAAGGTATTTTTGAACGCAAATGCTAAGAATTTCTTCGGGAGAAATTAAACAATATGGCGAACCAGATTATTGCTATTTTAATAGGAAAACAATCACTTAAAAAATAAGAAATAGTTAATTAATGAAATGGATTTTACCAAACCGATATGCAAATGATATAACTGTTAATGTTAGGTTTCCACAAAGCATCCTTTCAGGCACAAACTCCTTTCTAATAAAAGGTAATGTATATCAGCAAGAATTGTCAACATTTAGTATACTGCACTATGCTCTATTGTACTAAAGTGGAACTCAGCCTAGGCGGGTTAAGTCGGCTTTTTCCTGAGGAGGAAGCTTCATGGGAATATAATTCTCACGAGTGGCACAAATTTGTATGTATAAGAGAAATGGTGACGTTAGATTTGTCAGCTCTTGGAGATAAGTATGGACATCTTCATATAAAGCTTACTCGCGTTAAGACACCGATTCTCCTTGGATCACGGAAGTTTAGCAACGTAAAGAATCGTTATTACAATTGGGTCACTAGTTAGGAATAGTATTCATTATATGTGTGAGGAGATCAATATTTAGTTAAACCAAAACAGAAATTACACCAACCATGTAACATTTGCATATATTTGCTAGTGGTTCATTGGTTTATTAAACAAAATGCAGGTAAATACATATTATCAGCAGGAGAATTAAATAAAGGATGAGATATTTTATAATGTTATGCATTCATTTATTAGCTGGCTACTGCTACGCGAATTTCGCTACTTAAAAAAATCTTCAAACATTAATTAAGAAAATAATGAATATTTCATTATTAACTTGTTTATTCTTATATACATACACATTAATATTCTGATAATCTCGATCCATATTTAATTTTAATTGCCTTTAAATGTGATCGTGAAAAATAAAATAAATAGGAAATGGAGTTCCTTCTTTACTAGCAAGCAAGGAATATCTCACAAAATGATAAACACCACATATGTATTGATGTAAAGTAAAACGTTTGAACACAAATGCTACGAGATTTTCCATGTTATAAAACAGTATTTGTTTTTTAAAACAACACAGTTATCGATTTAAAAATTGAATAAAATTAAATAATAGTTAATTAGTGAAATGACATATTCTTAAACAAATATGTAAATTTCTAAAGTTTGCATCCCATATCACATGGAATAAGCATTATATAAAATCTTACTTAAGAGAGTTAAAATAATCTACTGATCACGTATTCGTTCTCTTTTTAAAAAGGAATCGTCCGGCATGAGTAATTACTTTAACAGTGAATGCTCCGACGAACTGCAAGCACTTCTACTCCCTTAATGTAAATACCCCGACACACCCGACCAGAAGCAAAATCCTACCCCTTCACAGTTGAGACCCCTTGATGTAAGAGAGTCTTCTACTCCAGTAGTTTCTTCCACAGAACCGCTAGACTTTGGAATTCCCTTCCGGGTTCCTGCTTCCCCAACTGTACTGACATGCAGAAGTTCAAGTGTAACGTGACAACTTATTCCATTTATGTTTAATAGTATCTTTGAGAGCGTCGATATTGCTGTGCGATATTCTACTGGTAACATGTTCCAAAACGCTTCAAATAGAATAATTCAGAGGGTTATCGTCTGGGCCAGAATTTGGCCATAAACATGACTGCGAAAAATTACTGAAATTTGCTTTGCAGAAATCTTGTATTTTTCTAGCTGTGTGAGCCGGATCACCATTCTGTGTCCATACATTATTTCCATTTGGATAGTTTGTTTTGAGCCATGCCAGTAACTGGTATCTTAAAGTTGTATAGTAAGTGCCAGAATTGATTTTCTCAAAGGTTTTGTAAAATTTTATGGGTATCTTCTTTCCATCAGAAGCTACAAAACCAAAAGCCACAACCTGAGCAGGACTTTTTGTCCTGAATAACTCGTAAACCTCAACCGTTGATGCTGCTTATGTATTTGTCGTCTCTACGCTTCAGAACAGATATTTACATCAGAAAGATCATTACAATGGAAGGATTTTTTTAGTCATGTAATAATTTTCTTGCACCTTTCAATTCTTTTTTTTTATTTTAGAGCATTTGTAAACAATTGTTTCAGCGTTCTTGTATAAGATCTTAAGTTCAAATGATGTTTTACTGCATTCCTGATGGTGTTGCGGCCATCTTTAAGTTCACTTGCGATTTTACGCATGGATTTCGTTGGATCAGTTTAATTTTAGATTCGAGAATTCTGATAAATATTTTGGTACGTTTTTTGTTGCCTCTCTCCAATTCCAGTCTTTCTAGTAATAGTTTTTCTCATAGTCATTTTCTTCTATCCAGACACTCCCTACCATTCTTTATATCTCCTTCGATAAGACGTGTGCATTTTGCAAATGATACTCTCTTTGACGTTTGGCTTCCTGATGCCTCAGCTGGGAATATACTTCTGAAAAGACATGGATAATAATGGCAAATATAGTTATTACATCAACATATGTAAACTTTTAAAACAAGTGGCGCAATTCTTACTAAGAAAATACAACTTTAAGTTCACACCAAATTTTTACTTCCTCACCTTGTATACACACACACACACACACACAAATATATATATATATATATATATATATAATGAGAATTACAATTGAATTTACCAAAATGATCCAAGATGGTAAAATTAAAGTAAATTATGAATATCAAAGAATTCATATTTATAAAATTATCTCAGCCGGATATAAAAGCTCGATAATACCAAATAGGAAATAGAGCTTATAATATGAATAATGAAATATGTTAAAAAATACTTTGAAATGAGTTAAAACATATTTAATCTGAAAAGGAAACACTAAATAAATGGATAGTCCTTAATCCGCGGAGTTTCGAAGAAATACTCTCCTTCTCATCAGAGGGTAGGAACTAGCAAAATGCAGGATCGGACTTAGCATGCAGAAGTATTTGATGAAACAACAAATAAGTCAAAGATCTTACTTGAAAACAAAATGAGTTAAGCAAAGGGAATATGGTAAAGAAAAAGGTGAATACACATTAATGGATAGTTTGGTGGAAGATAATATATATATATATATATATATATATATATATATATATATATATATATATATATATATATATATATATATATATGAATAGTATTAGTAAACCAAGCGTAAGCCCTTGAAAACTGTTTTTTGTATTTTTTGGCAATTATGTATGATAAAACAAAATGCGCATCTACTGGGATAAAGTTTAAATACTTGAAATAGGCCACTTTAACATTGCAGTTAGTGCGATTAATTGAAACAGTTTTTTCATTGATCCGTTCAGATTTAAAATAATTATTTATAAAAGCGAGAATATTTGTAAGGACATTTCTTAAAGGACGTACTCAACGACTTTTTGACCTACAGACTTTAATTTTTGTCCCTATGGCAGTAGGACACGTGAAAAACAAATTTATCGGTTTTAATCCAAGGAGACTAAATCGCAAAGCTGGTACATGGGTACATCGGGTGTTAATCTGTTATCTGTTTTACAAATGGGCATGCGTGCATCGTTCATATGACGGAATTCTTATGATAGGAATACGTAAGTTTGAAGACACATTTTAAAATCATGTCAAGCTGTCCTAATAATTATCGTACTTGACTCAGGGTCTTAATGTTTTGTTTTCGATCTTAGGTCGAATATTTTATTTTACTTATAAAAGATGAACTGTTCGTAAAAAAAAACATAGTAATATCCTTTTTTTACTTAATTTTTCGTTTAATACTTACTGTATTTCCCTTTATAATGAATGAGAATTCTGCATAAATTAAAATATAATATTTATTTCGTATTCTACGACGGGGCAACGCCGAGTGATCTGCTAGGTTATATAAAAATATCAATGATTTAAACCCTGTATGTTATTTTCATATATTTGTTGGAAATTTTTAAACAATAATACGTAGTGTAATAAACATGTAAGTGTTGGAGAAGCAATGAATATGCATTCAGTGTTTTTATAATGAAGATCACATAACACATCACATAACACTATAATCAATGTGAAGTCAGGAAATCAGTGAAACTTCGCGCCTATGTGTGAATAATTACATATTAAAAGCCAGACAAACTAAACTAACTTTATACAACTCCGGTACCAAACACAAAGCTCCAATTAAATACTGTGTATTCAATTATTTCTGTTTACGCCGTTAGGTTAACATCCTTCTTTGTTCACTTGTGTCTGATAGTAGAAATCCAATTAAACATGCCCGATATAGCAAGAGTTACCTGACCTTAATTACATGCTTCGAATATAGGGGGCGCTTTAGATTACGATGGAAGCACTGGCATGGCTGTCAAGTCGTCTGGCGTGATAATTCCTTCTTGAAAAATGTTTCTTTCTGCTCTATCCAAGATCACTTCCGACAGGCATGTGATTTATTTCCGTTGTCCGCTCTATTGGGCGTTGGAGATCGAAGAACAAAAACATTCTCCCAGGAATCATCGTTCGTTAATTACATTTAGAAAGGCGCATGCAAATAAAAAGAACTATAGTCTATAGAAGAATTCAAATTATACTAATGCATGAGAGCTCAAAGACCACTGCATTTTTATACTGTCTACAAATGATATTCATATATAATTACAGAAAGTTACCATACATTGAAAGTATAAGTAAATGATGTGCACTAGTTGGAATATATATAAGCTTGGATAAAGTATTTTGAATAGTGATAGGAGGATTACATATCTCCCCGATTTCGATATAATTTCTGAAATCAATTTTGAAAGCCCTTCTAATACACAAAGAATTATAAGTTTTCATCCTATTCATTAATTGACATCAAATATAAAAATGTCACAATATAAGCTATCTTAATTTTCAGGAAAATTTTCCAAATACTGTTTGCCGTTTATCTGCATCAAAATTAAACTCAATATATCCCACATTTATATATTTTATGCTTTACAACTGTATTCGTTACAGACAGTTTATTTGATTAAAAGTAAATGTCGTAAAATTAAACACATAAACATCTAAAACTATAACTTAATAAAGAAAGATTAATCAATTAATATATATATATACACAGATATATATATATATATACATATATATATGCTAATGTTTAAAAATAAAATGCAAAAAATAGGAAGTTGTCGGTATTGAGAAAAGAAAAGAAGTGATTATATATTATTTATATATTTATATGTATATATATATATATATATATTGTAGTCATCGACATACAGTCCTGGTTCGTTGTATCACAACTCATCAGTGCCGCTAGCCTAGCATCTCTCCCAAGCCAAGGATTGAACCTAGAACCGTCGTGTTGACAGTGATTTTATATAAATAGTTTCAGAATAAATTAGTAGAGCTTCGTTGTCTGTCTTGCAAATATATATGGTAATTCAGTTACTAAGAATTTTCCGTGTTCTATCATCGTGAGTATTTGTAATTCTGTTGCAATAAAAAATGATAGTCATGAATAATGACAAAAATACTGACGGATTTTAGCTACTTCACTTTTGGTAAAAAATGCTTTATAAAATCAGATGAATTTAAATCAACCACGAATCTACTACAAATAAAGATACTTGAAACTTTTCAAAATGGCATGCTAATTTTTTTTTAACAAACATGAAAACGGATAAGATGTGTGCGTACACACAGACACACACACAGACACACACACACACACACACACACACACACATATATATATATATATATATATATATATATATATATATATATATATATATATATATATATATATATAACAAAGATTAATAACTAAAATTTAAAAAAATAGAAAGCTGATAATCCCGGGAAGTATATCTGTGAACGCATATAAATTAGATTTAAAAAAATGTATTATTATTATTATTATTATTATTATTATTATAATAATAATAATAATTCTGATTTCGTCTATCAACGTCTCTCTTGAAAGGGATGGGGATTCATTTCCAGGGGATTTCCCAGGAGCTTTAAAGATCAAGGGTTCTTCTAAGGATGTCGGTTGTACCTACACTAGCAGAGGTCTGAAGGCCGCCTAAAACATCGGGGTTTTGTAGTTTTCCTTTTCTTCCAGACGACTTGATACTACTCTTACTGTCCCAAGTACAGATTATTTGTGTTTTAACCTCGTGTATACGCATTATCTCCAAGGCAAATGGAACATTATTGACCCACTTCTCATTCTTCTTCTCTCTCACATTCCTGACCCATGGTATTTAAAAGTCTACTATCTGCCAGTTTTTTAAGACAGTGTCAATGACGACCACACCCGGACGATTATGTTCCAATTGCTTGGCCGTTATGACACTTTTGTCCCAATATACATCTACCTTGCCATCCTCATTGTTCTCAATTTATCAAGAACCTCCTCAAACCATTTTCCAGCACACTTCACCCCAACCTTCTTACATACGTCCCAATATATCCGAATTCCCATGCGATCCTGTCTTTTGCGGTACTCTCTCTCTCTCTGTCTCTCTCTCTCTCTCTATCTATCTCTCTCTCTCTCGGTCAGTCTACTACACCTTTATACAAGGTGCGCAATTGACTCTGAGTTCTTGCCACAAATCCGGCATTCTGCAGCAATTTCCTCTCCAAGAACCACTTTTTAACAATCGTATTCGTAATGCCTGCTCTTGTGCTGCACAAACATAAGCTTCAGTACTATTAGCCATATACCCAGCTCTAAGCCATTACCATGAACTTTCATCAGCCACTTCTGCTATATCTTTGAAGAATCGTCCATGCCTTTTCTTCCTAGCCAGTTCCTCTGCCCTTTCTCTATCCATACGTTTCACATAATCAGCCTTGGTCTAACATACCTTCACTTCATTGGCTACAACCTTAAGAATCCACTCTTCACTTCTAACCACATGCTCCTTCAACGACATCTCCTCGGTTCCTACGCAATCTTTTACACTTTTCAATCATCTCCCGCCGCTTTTCCTCTTTTAATACAGCCTTGCTACACTACTTTGAATGTGAAATATACCAAACATTGCTAAAACCTTTTTTGTTTTGATATCTATGGCATGCAACTCCTTGTTAGACCATTCTAAGATTCCCGCACTGTATCTCAAAACACTGACTTCCCATGCATTTAGTGTTTTCATTAGGTTTCTTCCATACAGTTTCGACTTTGCAATTAATGGCAGTCTTCTAAGATATTCCTTCCTGACCATCTCCTTCATTTCTCTGTTCATGATGCCTACACTCTCCAACACTCCCAAATACTTATACCTTGTATCCTCTATTTCTTTCATGATTTCTACATTTGACAACACTATTCCATTCGAATGAACGTTTGCCCATCCTTTCATCACCAGCATCGCACATATACTAATCCCAAACCCCATCCTAATATCTGAGTATGTCCCCACAAGTTCTATCAGTCTCTCTATTTCCTTTTCATTTCTACTGAATATTTTCAAATCATCCATAAACAGTAGATGGTTATGGCGACTATCACCAGATCCAAAGTTATACCCCAGTTTTTCTCTCTTCAAGAGGATGCTCCGTGTACTCATTATCATTACAAAAAGAAGTAGCGATAACGAATCTCCTTGAAATACCCCATGTTTGATGCCAACCTGCCCCATCTCCTCTCTGTTTGCTGTCAGCACCGTTTTCCATTGAGCCATAATTGTCTCCAAAACCCCTACCACATTCTCAGCAACCTTCATCATCAATAGTGTTTCACGTATCCATGAATGAGGAACCATGCCATGAGCCTTTCTGTAATCGATCCATGCTACGCTAAGACTCCTCTTCTTCTTTGCATCCTGCATTAATGCTTTATCAATCAGTAGTTGCTCTTTGCTACCTCTCAAGCCTTTTCGATACCCTTTCTGTTTGTCAGGAAAACACCATTACTCTCTAGATGTTCATAAATTTTTCCCGCAAAGAGTACAGTTAACAGTTTCAACATTAGTGGTAGACATGTACTTGTTCTATAATTATTGGCATCTGTTCCTTTTGCAAGATCTTTCCTAAGCAGTGTTGTTCATCCCTTTACAAGCTAATCAGGGACATCTCCCCACTCCACGACCCTTTGCAGGGCACAAGCTATAGGTGGATAAAGGCATGTGAACGGTTAAAAGCAGAAGCCCATCACACCTTCTGGATCAGGTGCCTTCCAGTTTGTCATACTTCGTCATCAATGGTTATCTCAACGTTCCCTATCTGCTGCATTTCTGATACCCTTTCTCTGACCTCTCCCAACAAGCTAGCCTTCTTATTATATCGCCATTGGACAGAGCAAATGCCACTCCAGAACTTCCTGGCATCTTTTGCATTTGGAGTGTTGTTATTTCCCGCCTGTTTACTACCATTTAATTCTTCATACAGCTGAGACTGATTGTTCTGGAAAAGGTTGTTCTGCCGAAAAGCAACATTTTTTCCAACAAAGATCCTCTCTTTCAACATTGTAAGAACGTTCATTGTTCCCTTTTCCAGCAATCTATACCTCATTTCAAGCTCGTCCTAGGCTTTCTGTCCTAGTTTAACTCATTTTCTTGCTTCTTCGATTCTACCAATGTCTTTCCGCCGTTTTTATACTGCCCTTAAGCCGCCCCTGCCAGTATGGCCATCTATACTCCATTTCTCTCTTTTTCTTCTGTATTAAGCCAAGAAGATTTCTAATAACGTATGACGTCGCCTACAGAAGTCTGTTAAGTTCCGTAATCGATATGTTCTTTCTTATGATGTTGTGAATTACTCCTTGAACTATTTTACCTCGCTTTTCACCTTACGCCTATCACTGCTCCTCGTGCTTGGATAATCTCTTACCTTCTGAACTACTAAGGCTAAAGAGCACCTCTCTTACCTGCTGAAGTACCTCTTTTGCTACAGAAGTAAAAGTTCGAACTTAATCACTACTTCTCCATACATCTGCTCCTTTCACCGATTCCATTATCTCAGTCAATGGTCTCATCGGCCTTAGATCCTTAAAACTCCTTCTCATCACTTCCCCTAACTATAGGATTCCATTCCTTCTAAGTTGCCCGCCTCCCGTCATCGCCTGCATTTCCTTCAACTCTCTTAGTTCTTTCATCAGAGCTAGTTTCATCAATTTTACTTTCGTTATTCATTTCATTCCTAACCATCCGTTCAATCAGTTCTCTTGCAATCACTGAATGTAGATTCCTATTTTTAATTTGTTTTAACCTGATACCAAACTCGCTACACTTTTAGCTCCTCTTCCTTTCGATTCTCATTCTTCCTTCGCTTTTCGGATATATCCACCAGATTTGGTACTACTACTTCTTACAAAGCATTCCCACAGTACTCTTCTTTCCTCATCCGTCCATAGTGTTTTGACATTTCCTGTTCCAAATCCCTTCGTGTCTTGTGACACTCTCTGGCAATTCTCACTCCCCCTATATCCAGCCACATCCTCAGAATTTCGAACAGTTGTATGATGACGACAGGACCCACCCTGTTGAGCAGTGGTACAGCTACCGGACGTGAGATTATCGCAATATATTTCAGCCTCATTCACGTCGTTATTTTCAATATTTTGATTTTTCATTCTCCCAGAAATTGGGTAAGCGAATTTTAGGTTACACCACCACGGATAGTTTTATCGAGACATCATCTCTAGGAGAGTTCCCCACCAAGGTTAAAGATCCCCTTCCGACCTTTCTCCTCCAACACCACCACTATTACAATTACCACCACCAACAACAATAAAAATAAAATCTACTATGATAATAGTAACAATAATATCGGTAGTAATAATAATAGCAGTAACAACAACATTAGTAATGACAGTAAAAACAAAACCTACAACAACGGCTACAATAATAATAAAAACATACCACCACTACTACACCACTACGGATAAGAGACCGTTGGTTTGCCCATTTATCCAATCCCCCTTCATGGCGTTGCAGGAAAGGCAAAGCAATACAACCAGTGCACGCACGGCTGGAGGAGCTGCCAGAAAAAATGTTGCAGAACTTCATCATCCGCTTACCGGAACTACAGCTCAGATTTTTTTGTCAGGGTTTACTCCATTAGCCTTTGCCTTTCCCAACCTATTCAGAATACAGGGGGCTACTTGTTTAATAATGTCCTTCTTGAGGAGGTCATTGATATATGTGCTGATTTACTTTATAGAGGCCCTGCCCCCCCTCTCTTTTTCTGAGACGGTGTTAGTTGAACTCATGGAACTTGCTACCAATTCTATTTCCTTTAGTTTTAACGACGTGATATATCGCCAGTTTGACGGTATATACATAGGGTCTCCCCTTGGCCCAAATTTGGCCAACATTTTTGTGTTTTTATTTTTAAGAACAGGCATTGTTTGGCAAGTGCCCCAGACCAGCATTTTACATGCGTTATGGTTATGACACTTTTTCTTGTTTCGCAACGCATGATGAAGCTGTGTCCTTTTTCCACTTACTAAATAATTTACACCCTTCTCTCAAATTTACTTTGGGGGTTGAAAAACATAACTCCCTTCCTTCTCTAGATGTGTTAGTTTCTAAACGTGGGCTTTCCTTAATGGCATCTGTTTATAGAAAACCCACTTTAACTGGTTTTTATCTTAGTTGGTATTCCTTTGCACCCACAACCAGGAAACTTAACCTTATTAGAAACCTAACCCATCGGGCACTTGTTATTTGTTCCCCACCTTTTATTGATTTGGAAATTGACAACATTAAAAGGATTTTCATCATGAATAGATATCCGCCTCCATTAGTAAACTAAGTTATTAATAAGAAAATTAAATCCTTTTCTGAGCTACTAAATTATGGTCCATCTAGATTCCCGGTATACCTTAAGTTACCCTGGATTGGACCTGAAGGCCAACTTATTGGTCATAAGATTTCCTCTATGGTTTCTTCTAATTTTGTTGCTCTATTCCTCCGAATTGTTTTTTCCACAAAATCCGCCTTTCCCTCTTTTCGTAAGGACGTCTTGCCTATTTCTCAATCAAGCAATATTGTTTGCAAATTTCAATGTCGGTGTGGTGTCATCTATATAGGAGAGATTACCCAGCGTCTTCAGGTCAGAATCGCCCAACATGTTCCTCGCTCCATCCGAGACCATCAACATACTACCAGAAGGTCTAAATCGGTAGAATCGTCCAGCGGCCAACACTTAGTCGATAAAAAGGAGTGTGGTCTTGCATTCTCTCCGGAGTGTTTTTTTCTGTTCTGCACCGAGGACGTACAAAGTTCCACCTGTCTATGCTCGAGGCACTTGCCATCATTTCTAGCCCCCCTACTTTGTGCAAGCAGAGAAACCTCCGGCTTCATTAAGAATTATTTACGTAGTCACAATTTTTTTGTTATTGCTGATGTTTAACCACCTTTCAGCTCTTACTCCATTCCACTACCTAATATTCTAAAAGAATAATTTTTCAGACTTATACCTTTGAAAAGTTAGTCTGAACGAAAAGCGCTTCGGGTGTATTTTAGTGATCTCGTTTTTAATCGACTTATTTATTTTACTGAATTGTATATGTGTTACATGTACCTTCCACCATTTTTTTCTTTCTCCTCACCCTGTTTTTCAGCTTATTTTAGTTTACTGAATCTCCGGGATGGTTCATTTCTTTACAATTATTTTAAAATTTTGCCAATCGGATAAATAAATAAATATATATATATATATATATATATATATATATATATATATATATATATATATATATATAAGTGTGCATATATATATACATGTATATTAGTGTATATATATATATATATATATATATGAACACATTATTAATAAAACGTGTTAAAAACATCTTGAAAAAGAGTTAAAAAACATATTTAATTTTTAAAAGGAAGCACAAGATAAGTGTTTTAACTCTTTTTCAAGATGTTTTTAACATGTTTTATTAATCATTCGTTCATATTATAAGCTCTGTTTCCTTTTCGGTTTTATTGAGCTTTTACATCTGGTTTAGATTACTTTACTTGTAAATATTAACTCTTTAATATTTATAATATATTTTAAGTTTATCATTTTGATTACCTTGGTAAACTTATTGTAATTTATATATATATATATATATATATATATATATATGTATATATATATATATATATATATAAATATATACTTTCTATAAATAAAGGAAAATAAATAGAATAGATTGGTTGGAGAAAATATTACTATATACTAAGTAAATTATATCAGACATTATTGATATTAAAACTACTCGCAATTGCGCTAATTAACATAAATAATTAATGCTATATTTTTAGAATAACAGTTTACTTGGGAAAATAAACGCACAATAAATATAATATGGAGTATAATAAGAAAAAAATTACATTAGGTGGCATAGCATTATGATAGTGTGAATCAAATTATCAATTGAAATAAATTACGAAGACAAGTAAATGGCCAATTGACTAAACCCATTATTAAATGAAATGATAAATGATCATTATCCAATACATAGTAGTTAAACTAAAGATATATTATTACAGAATTCCATGCAAATGAAGGGGAAACATTTGCAGCATAAAACCGTAATATTTCTTTTATGCTTTTGGAGTGGATTAAGGCATTTTTTCATTGGAATATTGGTGCAGAGGGAAAGTATGTCTAAACTATGCATGGTTTTCTTTTGTATGTCCATATTTTTATTCTATTTAGGAGGTCACCAGAGTTTTTGATCTACTCCACAAGCAGCTAATCAAAATTAAAACCCTCCGACCTTTTTCCTCGGATACACTAATACAAATCATAAAACTCATCACTGATAGAACCCACTTTCAGTTTAATAATTCTTACTACAGACAGAAATTTGGACTCCCTATGGGTAACCCCCTTAGTGGTGTACTAGCCTACTTATTCTTAGAATTCTTAGAAACCAACTATTTTAAACACAGACTTCCTAACAACTCCACATATTTTAGATATATAGATAACATTCTTATTTTTCTCCCTAAAAACACACAAATAGAAACAAATTAGAAATAAATTAAATTCAGTGGAACGATCTATAAAATTTACACATGAATCCGAACAAGACCACTCCCTAGCTTTTCTAGACATACTCCTCATCAGATCAGAAACCGATCTGAGTTTCAAAGTACATAGAAAGACTACACACAAAAACGATTATATTCATTACTACTCGCACCACAATGATAAAATAAAGACTGGCATGATTACTGTTTTTTCTTGCATGCCTTTAGAATATGCAGTCCTTAATATCTGAATGATGAATTTCAATATATTACGAATGTTTTAAGAAAACTACAGTATCCCTCCTATTTCATTTCTTACGCAAAGAAAAAAGCTACGAAAATACACTATAACATAAACAGACAGAAAAATAAAACAAATACCTCACTATTAAACAGACATCTTTTCATTCCCACCCACACCAAAAATACAAAAATCTACGACACTCTTAATAGACTTGGTTTTCACTTGATACAAACAACTTCCACAACAATAAAACATACATTAAAAACTACCAAGCACTCTCCCAAAACCCTCACATCCAACGCCGGTATATATTCCATCCCATGTAACAACTGTCAACAAGCGTACATAGGTGAAACACAGCGAAAATTGAAATTAAGACTTTACGAACACAGAAGAGATATAAGGAATGGTAACGCCCTAAATGCACTCTTTTGCCATTGTGCAGAACACGATCACTCATTTAATTTAGATCAAGCGAAAATTATTAAATACGTGATAGATAGAGCTAAAAGAAGACTTTTAGAATCAGCACTAATATTAAATACTAATACTATTACGCAAAGAAAAGGCTTCTACCATTTAGCCCTTAGCATAGGGAAAATAATAATCAAAGAACAAAATATCAAAACAGATCCAGGCTTACCGTTTTTCCTTAAATATTTCAACAAAATGAATAAGTTTACAGGAGGGGGAAAGTGTACATATATATTTAACGCATTTTTAAAAGTGTATATATAGACATCGAACAACCCAACCTTCCCATACGCACACATATATGTGTCCTTCCCGACATGGGTAGGATTCAGAAACGGTTCTATTTTTCGTATGATCTATGACTTTTTATTTTCTTGCATTTTTACTTCAATATCCTTAAGATGTCCTCTGAAATATGGACGAAACGTTGATCATTTTAATAATTTCATTCGGTTTTTCTATTTTTCTCAAAACATAACGTCAACCATCGCTGGTATTTATATATATATATATATATATATATATATATATATATATATATATATATATATATATATATATATATATATATGTATTATTTTTAATTGACTTTACTAAATGTTTTATCATTTTTCTTACAAAAATTACCTCTTATAAAGACGAAGGGCAATCAATCATAAGGCTTAATGAATGACCAATTAGGCCAGGCGGAGATAATCGTTAGTTGTCAAAAATGAGTAAAAGAATATTTTATAAGACAGCATAACAGGAATTCTTATGTGAACTGGAAATCGATGACTTGGAAGACTACTAGAAAGCAGCCCAGCATATGTTGTTTCGCAAAGAAATCGTTATCTTTTAAGTTTTCCTTAAGATTTAGGCACGGATAAAAAGAATGGTAAGTTGTAGACAGTGACTATAGCTTAACGGTTGCATTTATGAATGTTTTAAGACGTATGTGTATAGATTGAAATTTAGAGCGTGGATAGCGTATTCTTATTTTCGCAAAACTTGTGAAACATGTGCATATATATTCTCCAAAGTAAATGTACACTTGCTGAAGGTTGCGTACATTACAAGAATAGATTTTGAATAACTATTATTCCTTATCGCCTGACGTTGTATCTTTACAAATGCATGATTATAGATAAATGTTTGCTCAGTATTATCGATGTCTAATGTTATTGTTGTATTCAAATAATGTTAATGTAGAATCTATGTAATATGATAATGTTATAATGTAATGAGGAAACATCTTAACCATTTAATGTAAGTCTGTATTGCTAGTTTTACTCGTAAGATGGATTTCAAAAATTTTTTTGGATTAAGATTATATATACACATATATATATATATAAATATATTTATATGTGTGTATGTATATATATATATATATATATATATATATATATATATATATATATATATATATTAAGGTTAGTGTGCATACAATTACAATTGTTTTTACGAAACGAGAATTAGATGTGCATATTAATAATATTACCAACGGTGTGATCTTACCTTTCGGTTCATGATTGGTTTGGTTTTGCTACAAAACTGTAAGTTGTAATAACATTTAGGCTTTGTAAAATATATCACAGTTAAAAATGAAATAATAGTAAGGAATTTTACACAGACTGAATCTATAAACTCTGGTCTATGAAAGCGTGTGGAACTATACATGTATCTGAATGCGGATACAGGAGGAAACAGGGAAAGGAGAGATCTACCACCAACACAGCTCCTTCCGCCTTTTCCACGACCCAGTCGACCATCCATACATATCGCCACTGCAATAAAGTCTGCGGGTCAAGGATCGGCCTCCACACCCATTTGATGACCCACAAATGACCAGACCCAATCTCACCGACGGGAGAACAACCATCCTCGCCACGAGTGATTGCAGATAGTGGGGATCGATACCATTAATCTAACACAGTTCAATTTGTAGAAATAAATAAGACGAGTATAAGCGGTATATTATTGATTAAAACAAAGATACGCTGAAATTAACAGCTGATAATAGAGTAAAAAATGTCTTAGTAAAAAGATTGTTATATTGTGGTTTAGGGTTTAGGGTTAGGGTTAATGCTGAGGTTGTGGAGGAGGTATCTATCACAATGCCCACAGTTTTAGAAGGTGTCTTGCTTTTTATTGATCAACTGATTCCTATCTTTAAATATCGTAAATATACTTTTTCCAACGTGACATAAATAACAAGGAAGAAACATGAAATAGTCCGATTAAGAAAAAAAAACAAGGACGATAGCCATTAGTCGCGTGCTCTCGTGTAATGAATCCATGCGTAAATGTAGGATTGATATTAAATTCTTAAAGATAAACTAAAATGACCGAAAAATGGGTTGAAATGACTTAAATAAATAAAATGTAAATGACTAAGAATGCATTTAATGAACTTAAGGATGAATTGAATGTCCTTTAGAATGACTTGAATGCTTAAAAAATAACTAGAATCTTTCAAAAATAAATTGAATGATCTGGAGAATGACTTGAATGGATTTGAGACTGAATGGTTGTAAATGGGGTGATCATTTTACATTAGATTAATACAGAAAAGTGATCCCCCACTTTATATCACAAAGTTACAAACATAAGTACAGCATGTAGTAAGAATAGATACTACATTTTGATCTTGGCCAAAAGGCCAAGAAAAGCTTAAAAAGATAAGAACAGCATCTATTACAACGGACCTTTGATCTTAACACAAAAGCCAAGCACAAAGTGTTAGACCAACCGACGGACCGACGGAGTGACTTATAGAGTCACGTGTACGCGACTAAAAGTTAATATTTTCTAAAACCTAACATCACTAATGAATTTGACAAGTTTAATAACTGCACCAGCAGAGACGCCCGTCATAACAAAATCAAGGTTCTTTTATAAGAAAAGGCGCATTGGAAATGAATGATTATTTTTATATAACTATTGGACTATGATGCTTGTAGTTTTGCATTTTAAACTTTAATTAAAACTATTATATAACAACGTTTTAATGAAGTCAACAGTATTTTCTTTGACAAAACACGGGCGAGTGCAGAACGAATATTTTTGTTTACTGCCCAATAGAAACATAACACTTGATATGTAAATTTTAAACTTACTTAATTGCATTATATAATATAGTTTTATAAAATAAACAGTAGGTTATCTTCAGTACAATGTAAACTACAAGGCATTATGTAATAAGTTACCGCGATTAGGTGTGTAACAGTTTCTCTCAATGCAGCGCATTGGGTCACGAACAAAGAAGTATATAATTTTTTCATTACAATATAGGCAATTTCACCGAGTTCGATGAGATTAAATGTATGGTTTACAAAAATCTTATATTTTCATCAAATCCCGGCAAACGTTAGGTCGCCCTTTCGGTATATCTACCTTTCTATATATTTATACCTTTATCTATCTATCTATTTATATTTTATATATATATATATATATGTGTGTGTGTATATCATTATACTTATTTACATATATATATATATATACATATATATATATATATCTTAATATGTATATATATATATATCTGTTGTGTATATCGTTATACTTATTTATATGTATATATATATATATCTTTATATATATGTGTATATCGTTATACTTATTTACATATATATATACACATACTAGAAGCTTCATTCGTCTTTGCTTGAGCCTTATGTACTGTTCATAACCTATGTGCATATGTATATATATATATATGTATATATATATATATATATATATATATATATATATATATATATATATATATATATATATCAAATATTTTACTCGTGTTAAAGTAACCTACATCAGAAATTTCAAGTGTTTAGACCCAAAAGTGGCGGAGGAGATTAGTAGATCTTCAAAAATCATCTCTTTAAAATTTGAATCCCTTGCAGCCAAATATTTGCCCCGAACCTTATTAAAAAGCTTGACGCATGCCTGACTAACCTTTATGTAATATGTAAAATGGGTAGGCCACAATTTGCTGAATAGTTTGCTAAAGACCGCAAAGGTTGAATCTTTTGAACTTTGGACCTTTTCCAGCTTATGTTTCGGCCAAAAACCCATTCAAAAACTTGACCTATGTCTTAATACACTTTATGTAAAATGTCAAACGTTTAGACCAAAAATTGGTCGAGACTCGTTTTTTTAAATTTTGACCCTAATTTTGACTCCTTAACATTTATTGTTTTGGACTCAACTTGAATTCTAATGTTTGATCCATGTCCAAGGAAACTTCATCTAAAATTTCAAATGTTTAGACACAAAATTGGCGAAGGAGTTGTATAGAGTTTTCAAAGGTCAAGTCTCTTGTTTGACCAATTGACTGCAAAATATCTAGCGGAAAACTTATTAAACAGATTTTTCCAAATCTCAATACCCCTTATGTCAAGTCTGGGTCACTAGACTGAAAATTGACAGAGTAATTTGCAAGTGAAATTTACACATACAGACAGACAGACAAACACACGGACAATTTCACTTTTATAGATATATAGATTATCATATTCATATTCTAAAAGGAAAATTTCGTGTAACTAAAAAAATAAAAGCTCCGTCGAGCTTAGTATCCTAATGAGAGATCGATGACAGTTCATCCGGTGAATTTATAAAGCTCCTGGCGCTGCAGACATCAGAAAAAACTGTGAGGTGATTAAATGTTACTTCGTCAACATAGACGGTAAAATTTACTTTTAAATGTCAAATATTTCTAATAAAAGATGTTATGTATCTCTCTTTCTGATTCCAATACCATATATGATCAAATTTATAAACAGTCTGGGATGCTCATTAAAACAAGCCGATTTTAAAATTACTAAATGGCCAGTGCTTATGAAGACGAAAGAAAAAACAGAAATTTTCCCATGCAATGACCGGAGGTACTGTTTCAACAAACAGAAAAGACACAGATACATGCATCGTTGGAGAAATTATTTTTTAAATTTATATGCATTTTTCAGATTATTCGAGATTTTAATTGACAACTCTGTTTTCCTTAATTGCAGATTTGGTAAATTTCGATTATTTTAAGTTCAGCTTCACGTAGTAATTCATACTGAAGACGTTGACGCCCGACTAGCGTTAACAAATTACAAATGATACAACTAATTTACTGAGAGAAAAATTTTATGAACGAATACTGTCACGGATGGATCAGTCACTAGGCCGCCACCTGCGTACGATTCAATCCCTCGATAACTTGCCTTGGCGGCCTTTAAAGGCCCACATCTTTACTGGTAAATAAGACACAATGGACCATTTGGAAGACAACATTCGGCGCGTTATTGTTGGAACACAACCTAGTTTTATGCATACAGTTTATGAAAACTGACCCTCTTGACTACGTCTTATGCGCGCGGTTGCGGGATCATATGCCTAAAATTGTTTTGTAATATGTAAATACGAAAGATCAATCTTTCGAATAAACGACATATCTGTATATAAAAAAATATGTGATTCATTTTATTTTTAAACTCAGCGCTTCTAGAAAAATGTGCAAAATTATTATGTTTTCTGTTTTATGTAATGGTATGTAATGGTCAACACTTTTATCAAGCTATAATAAAATTTATACATGTAAAACATTACTCAACAGACAGGAGCTAGTATCAATGCACTTAACCACGACTTATTGTTCTACTCATGTCGGAAATTGTTGCGGCTGACAGAAATGATAGTCTAATGGAATTGAACCTGCTGGTAACATTACACTTAATTAAATCATTATCTGTTTATTAGCCACTTTTTTTCACTGTCTTATTGTAGCAGTAGCAGTAAGTTCTATCATGATTTTGGGGTGACATAGAGGGAGTATTGTAGGCGTAAAATTATTATATTACAATTTTGTTAGTTTATTTTAATTACTGTCTGTACCCAGCCACACGTTGCTGTGGCTCAGTTTGTTAAAATGGAACATATTCCTCAAGAAAAATTGCAAGTTTATTTACTTTTAATATTTTCTGCAACTTTTTTCCTCAAAGAAAGATTCCTCTTTTGCCATGAATTGTTTTTTGCAGGAAAACATGCATTTTTTTAAATGAACATTGGCAGTAAACGTTTCTTTTTGCAAACGGAATCATTATTATAAAAAGAAAAGGTGAATGCTTTATATGAACACGGTAAATAGTTAGGTGAAACTAGAGGAAAGTTTTGTTTTTTTCTCAAGAAAATGTACAAATTAATTATATGTCAACAGATGTTAAGAAAATAAACAGAAAAAATACTCCCATCATTATTTAATTAATTAATTAATTATGCAACAAAAATAAATAAAATGTTGATTTAGTGTTTCAACATTTAAACAACACTCGGTTGAATTCGGTCGAATGAAATAGAATCAGGGGGGGGTAAAATTCTGCATGAGTACCATTCTGTTTAATTTCGTCTTGTATTAAATTTTTGAAGTGGGCTACGAGGGATTGCAAAGTAGCAAATGTAACGAAAATGCGAAAAATTCAACACTAAAATAATTTTAATAAGTGCTCAGCTTCTAATAAAAACACTGAGTAACAAAAAAATATATGTTTTGAAAATCGTCCTGGCTTTTCCAGCTGAATTAGACTAATTTTGATGCTCTGAGTCCGAAAATGATCTTGGTTTTGCCAATCAGGTCAGGTTTTGTTGCTACAGAATTTTTTAAAAAATCGATGTTTCGTAAAAAAAAAAAAAATGCGGATCATCAGCTGAGAAACCCCTGAGGATTTTTTCCGTTTTCCTCAAGAAATAAAAGTCAACGTATCCAAATTCATTCAGTTTTTATTTAGTCGATTACATTTGATAAGCATAATTATCATAATATAAGTATGAGCGTTACATGACACAAAAGTTCAGAATTCACGGCATAAATCGTGTGTGATCAACTGCTTGGTTGTCTCTCCTCAGCGACCAACAGTAGTCCGCCATCAGGACTGTATCCCACCTTCCCTGGTACCTCTCCTCCATTTGGCGCATGTCCTGATGGAAACTTTCTCCCTGCTCGTCGCTCATCGCCCCAAGGTTTCCAGGAAACTTCCTCATGTGTGAGAACAGCAAGTGCATCTTTACACTCATCAAACACCCGAGTTTCTGGAAGGTCTCTATCATGCTGCTGATGAGTCTGGCGTGGTTTGCTGCCTTCGTGTTCCCCAGGAAGTTGTTCACAACCTGCACAAACGATTTCCACGCGGCGTACTCTAGGATGTCTATGGAGTTATGGAACTCTGTGTCCTTTATGAGCTGCCGTATCTATGGGCCATCGAAAATGCTTAGTCGAAGAAAGGCTCAGCATAGGGAGTTGAAGCACCTCCCATCCTTGTCCAGAGCGCGCGTAAACTGTTTCATTAACCCAAGCTCCATGTGTAGCGGTGAGATCAATATCTTCTCCCGGTCAACAAGAAGTTCGTTTATGATGTTTCTCGCCACAGGTACTAACTGCTCTCCCGCCGGCCACTCTTTCTTTACATAGTGCTGGGCTCTGTCTCGACTGTCCCACATACATATAAAGCATGGATACTTCGTGAACCCGGACTGCTGACCAAGCAGAAAGTTCACCATCTTTAAGTCGATGCAGATGATCCATTTGTGCTGCGTATATTGGATTTTGTCGAGCACGTACTTCACTGCGTCATATTTCTCTTTGAGAGTTGTGGAGTGTACACCAGGGATTGAGGCGAACTGGTTCCCGTTGTGGAGGAGCACACACTTTAAAAAGCGCTTGCAGCTGTCAAATCTCTCGGATTGTATTGAGGAGCGCCGAGTTTAACAAGAAGACCGACGATATCTCGGCAGTACACGAGGTCTTACTCCTGGCAGAAGTAGCCCATATAGTTCTCATGCCTTCTACGAAAGTAAGTAATACGCGCGTCCTTGCCAAGTAGATTTTTCTCTTTAAGTCTGGAGGCCAACAGATCGGAGGAAGTCTTCGACAAGCTGAGATCCCGAACCAGATCATTAAGCTCACATTGTGAAAAGAGCTGCGGACCATCTTATGCTTCATACTCGAACTCTTCTGTATATCCTTGCTCGTCAGAAGTGGTGGCTTCGTCGTCGCTGTCGGGAAGCTGTGTGAACGCTGGTACAGGAATTTCTTCGCAGTGAGCTACTGGACGGAGGGGAGTTGGAAGGTCGGGGTACTGGAGGCTGTGCCGATTCTTCCTGTTGATGCCAGTAGTATTGATGGCACAGAAGTAACAATCCGATACATGGTCAAACGGCTCCCTCCAAACCATCAGAATCCCAAACTTCAGTGAAGTTTTGCTCCCTTCGTCCACCGCTTGAGGTATTCCACGCACGTCTTGCACACCGTGTGCAGTGCCCAGGACTTATCTTGGTCACCCAGCTTGACTTTGAAGGCGCACTTCAGAAACATTGTGATGTTCTTCCTGTCCCCTGACAGCGTGTATTCTCTGCAGATGTAGTAGAACACGTCAGGATTATTCCTGCATGACCGTCGCGCCGTAGTCATCACAATAAACTGAAAGAAAAAACAAGATGCAGCTGAGTGTCTTACAATGAAATTTAGAATTAATTTTACTGGCTAAGGGTTAATTAAGTAAATTTGGAATGTATTTTATTTATATATTCCTATGGAGTAATGGTTAGACAGGTATTGATTTGATTGGCTAATTGGGGAATTCCATTTATTGTACTAAAAACCCGATACATTCGAAAAATAAAAATAAACAAATATAAGCTGAATCCTCTGTTTGCTGCTCTTTAAATACGCTCATACTGAAACATAGACAGTTAATAAATTTGTACTAGGATTTATAGCCACTGAATATACCATAATTGTACTATTTTCTCAGAGAAACAAACCCGCATAACAAAACCGGCGTGCACCAACTTCCACGTCTAAACACACACTGAACCCGCAATGTGTTAATTTAAGGCAAAGAAAATAGATGTTAAGGTAATGAGAATATGAGAGAGAATCTAAGAGGCAATATTGTCACTACGGAGTCCTTGGGAAAAATGACCCAAATTTGCTAAACTATAACCCTCGCTAGCATAAATCCACACAAAAATATATTTAATATTAATTAAATGCTATGCATATTTATACACATAAATTTATGTTAAATACAAATATATTAATTATTCATAATATTATTCGCGTCTGTGCACCGTAATTCAATATGTTCTTTAAGAAAAAAGATGATTGAACTCAAAACTCCTGATATTAGCATATGTATAGCTCGTCAGGTAGGCCTATGACTGTATATTAAAAAGTTGACCCGATAGAGCAAAATCAATGTGATATTCGGACTCAGAACGCTAACATTAGTCTAAATCAGCTGAAAAATCCATGACGTTTTTTTGGCTGTTACCCAGTGAAATCCTAGTAAATCAATCCCCCTTATTTATTCGGTTGTTGTAAAAATGGAAGGGAAACTTAAATTTCGCTCCGTTGTAATTTTATTTTATTAACCCAAAATTTGACATTCGAATGGGAAGAAACCGACTACGACCACAATGCAGACAAACAGGTTTACTTCAATAACACATCGTCTGCAACGGATCGCTTACACAAAATAAAATATACCAAAATAATAAAACAACAACAACAACAACAACAACCAATAAACCAAAACAAATACACAATTACTTAAGAAAAAAAAAATTAATAATAATAATAACAATAACACCAGGAGATAATACAAAAACTATATATGGGTAATTATTTTACCCTACCAAACTACATAAATAAAAACTATAAATTTTAATACTAACATGAAATACACATACTTACATTTTTCAGCGTACGATTCTTGGGGTTATTAAATATTGTTGCATTTTTATTCTTTCCGGTTTGCAGTAGAACCTCTCTTTCTCCACTTTTTATTTCGTTCTTTATTTACTTGCTTTTTTTGGGGGGGGGACATCTACCAATGATTTTAACACACATTTTCCATTGCGTCATGTACGGAATTTTACTTTGTTGTTTTTTGCGAACGCCAATATCATTCGGTTTGACTCTAATTAATTCATGTTTTGTACTAACAAGGTGTTTTTTTTTTACAATGTCTTAGCACTTCACTTTACTAATTAACTCGGAAATAGACACAGAAAACTTTATTTTTCACCTGTATAAATACTTCACTTTACTAATTAACTCGGAAATAGACCCAGAAAACTTTATTTTTCACGTGTACAAATACATTTTCCCCCTTTGGCACATTAAGTTTACTCCTTACTCTTTCGAATACAATAGAAAACTCATAGGACACCTACAAAAAATTTAGGATAAATCGACTTGCACAACTAAGTCCCTCATTTTTGCCCGCCCAATTTTGCACAGTTTACATATTTGGGTCCTTCTGTTTGCCGGGGGGGGGGGGCGATTATAACTTCCCCAAAACCGGGGTATTTGAAACATCCACAGCAATGTTTTTTTTTTCAACAAAAATGTAACACTACAAGAACTATGATTATTTCCATTTTTGTCCGGAATAAATAACAAATAAATATACATCATTACCGGTTTATTTCGTTTGCAAAATACAGTCCGATGTTTGCATTTACATAAACTTTACTCCCCTCATATATTATCTACATCGATTCATAATGTGGTAGACTCATACATTTCGTTCATTAATGGAAACGTTGAATTTATTTCTTTCGTCGGTAGAAGAGGGGGGGCAATAAAAACATAAACTTAATTCTGTCAGTTTTTTCTTTTTCAGTTGAAAAGGCAATCAAATATCAAAAGTCAAACATTAAGACCATAGAGCTCATTAGTTGAGTATATAACAATTTTTCACTTTTTACACAATACAATCTTTTATAAAATATACCACCAAAAAAGACTTCCCTTAGTCGTAATACAACAGCAGTTGCAACCAGAAAAAGAAGTCAACAATGGGAACATTATGAACATTCTCAGGAAGACACTTCTGGTACTTTATTCTTTTGTTTTGATTTACTCAAAACCGCACACACCTCGAAACATCCGAGCAACGCCGGGTATCCCTGCTAGTTTAAAATAATGTGTTGTTGACCTTTAAAAGTTGCTTTAATTCAAAATAACGTGTTCAATTATTTATTTGTTGGAATAAAAAGAAAACTATTTTATACAAATCCAATGTTGCCTTCATTACCAAATTGTTTTATTAAACTTTTAAATGTTTTACGAAAACTTTTCAATGATTCTTTTTATAATTATATAGCTGCTTTCATTTCCAAAAAACTTTTCGTAATATTTATTTTTCCGAGAAAAAAAAAGAAATTATTTTATAAAAATCCGATGTTGCTTTCATTACGAAATTGTTGTTTTAAAAGTCTAATTGTTTTACGCAAATTTTTCACTAAATGTGTGCGCAATTATAATTTGATAAATTTTTATGCAATAAATGTTTTGCGTGTGTTTTGGTTATCAAATGACGCTCGCCCATATTAAACCCTGATGAATATGTCACGTGATTGGCTGTTTTTAATAACCAAAAATGTTCCATGTAAAACTTTCCCGTTCTCATTTATGAAAGCGAAACATTTCCAATTAAACTGGTCTCGGAATAGACACCCAAAACCTCCCCCCGTTAAGAATAGCTTTCGGAATAGACAACCCGTAACGGTGTCAGCATACCCGGAAATCTATCGAAGTTGACTTGTGGAATGATAACGATGGTTTTGACGTAATATAATAGTGTGGCGGCATATCATTCTATGCTGAAATTCCTAAGCTCCTTTCACACTAATTAATTTAGGTGACTGAAATAGGAATTTGAAGATTAAGGACCAAACGTAATTTACCCACAGGGAAGAAAATGTTTGTACACGTAAGGGAAAGAAAGTGATGAGAATATTTTTCAGTGCGAGGTTACCAATTCAGTTAATTTTTGAAGTTAAGTAAATGCAATGTAAAAATCCATTTCGAGTTAACTCGTAGTATTCTTTGTATAGTTCGAAGCTAATTAGTAAAGTCAACTTATAATCTAATGCAGTAAATATTACCAAAAAGAAAACACCTTGTTTGTGCTAAAAATAGCGTCAGTAGTGTAATTCATGTTGGTATGAGTTATATCGTAACGATGTTTACCAACGCAATGCTATCTGAAAAATGGGAACATGAAAAGAAACGAAACGAAAACATACGAAACGTAGTAAACCGTAACGTCGGTTTTTATACATGCATATATAAATGCATTGTTTACATTTTTAAATGTAGTAATTCTCGATATGAGTCGTAAATATGTTAAAACACACGTAAATTGATGTGTTACTAATCGAGATTGATTTGTTCGTAATCGCTGTAATTGTAAAATTGGCAGCTTACATTTTGTAATGCGTTAACCGGAAAATTAATATATAAAGCAGTAATCGGAAAAAAATAAACAGAAAAAGAAAGCAGCGAACGAAAGGAAACGGAACGGAATGTAAAGGAAATGATATATATTATATGTTACTCAAAGGAAAAGAAAAGGAGAGAAACTTTTTTTAATCCTAGTGATATAATGTTTCGAAATAAATAGCAAAAAAGCAATTTATAACTATGCGTAGTGCGTTTACGTAGTAGGAAGCATTTCAGTTTTTGTATGTAACTGCAAAACCTCTTACAGGTGTGCGTTTGTATTAGTTCCTCGTGAATTACGAAGCGGCGGTGTAAATGGGGAGCAGGGAGAGGAGGAATTAAATGGAGATAAAAGATTTTACAACTTCCATTGATTCTTACAGGTTTGGCAGTGAACTCTCACCAGAAAAAATATAGGAATGTACGATTATCGAGCAAGTGTAGAGATAATAGGCCTTAAGCACACCGCATATAATGTGCTGCAGTTTGTGCATATTACATTTGCATAAAATGTCTTGGGTTTTAATCATATTAAGGTGAAACTCAGAGGGGAAATGACTTCATTTTATTTATATATGTGATGAATAGATAGAAGAAGATGTACGATTATCGAGCAAGTGTAGAGGTAATAGGCCTTAAGCACACCTTAGATAATGTGCTGCAGTTTGTGCATATAACATTTGCATGAAATGTATTGAGTTTTAATCCTATTAAGGTCAAACTCAGAGGGGAAAATGACTTCATTTTATTTATATAGATGATGAATAGATAGAAGAAGAAGATAGAATAGAAGACAAGAGAAAATAGAAGATAAGAAGATAGAGAAGAGAGGAAGATTAGGCGTTTCTCCTAAGAATACACGGATTTTTCCCCATAATTCTTCCTTTCTCTTATTGGACATATTTACGCATAATTATATTATGGAATTCCTGTTTTACTAGTCTGAACTATTATTTATGGCGTCAGTCTTTCTTTGTCTTCATGTGTAATAACTACGGCTCTGATAAGAGAATATTCTTTTCATTGTTTTGAATCTCGCGTTTATATCCGACACAATAAGACATAGTCAATCAATAGAGAATCACAACATTCTATCAACGGATACAAATTCGAGAGTCAGAACAATGAAAAGAATATGCTGTTGTCATAGCCCTAGTAATAATCAAAGCAAATATATAAAGAATTCGAATGAAAGACGTAATAAATGCTATATTTAAATGTGCAAAGCAATTACTACAAAAAAAAACTATTGAACTCCAACACTCTAATACAGCCGAAAATAATGCTTACCATACGAAATATATTTCATTTTTTTTTATTTTAACGTTTTTTTGTTTGTTTGTTCTTTCTATTAAAATACGTTGTTTGACTCAGACTACGATGCGCGTTCCATAAGTGATTCCTCCTATTTTTGTATTTCTCCCAAACACATGAGAGGTGCTTGCAAACTCTATTAATGTGGTGACTTAACTTACGAATTAATGACCTAAATATTTCTACTGTGTTGCAGATATTGACGATGCGAGACAAAAAGAAGTATCGATCCCTCATTAAATCCCTCGCAAAATCGCATTGAGAATTGTTGTATGTAGAAAAATAAATTTTAGATCACTAAAGGTCACTCGTTCTAAGGGTAACGCTCCTGTCTTCGTAGCTCTTTATCTTTTTGGTTTAAAAACATAGGAAACTTTGCGATTAGAACAATTCTCGTATGGCAAAGTGCGCTCCAGACGCCCATGCACTGCCATTGTTCATAGCTAGCAAAAGTGCATTGAGCATAGTACTGACTATGTAGAAAATAAATTCCGGTGTTTAAAAGGTCGCTCCTATTAATGGTACTAATCCCGTCTTCGTATGTCTTAAACTCGTTAGTTAGGAACATCGATGATGAGATGATCTTCTAGCAGGTAATTAGTCCACAATACATAGCACTTTAAAGAACCTACTGTTGATTTTAGCAAATTAGTGTTTATATATAATGACTTGAATTAATGTTTAAAGTGAAATAGTCAAGTATAATATTACAATTATGCTCTAAACAGACACATTCATACCGAACGCCACCCTGTCATATCAAATAACTTTCTGTTGATTTTATATGTTGGGCATTTCGTATTGTGTGATAATAAAACTTCTCAATTCCAAATGTGATGTTAGGCTGTGTAAGGTGTAAACTTTGGTCAAAATCAAGTGTCCTTTCTTTCATCGAATTATTTTGTTTGTCTAGTATCGATATTTATCGACGACATTCCGATATATAATTTATGTAAGAACACTGGTATGTACATAAAGTACGTTCGTATGAAATTTCATAAAAAGCAATTTAACTGTTTTCAAGTCTGTAGGGAAGGAAGTCACAAACACACAGCCATTCAGACAAAGTTCCTTTTATATAATACAGATATATAAAATAATATTTCTTTACCTTCATGTATTAAACAGTTTTGACAGTTCATACAGTAATTAATTAAAGTGACTTACTAAAATATGATAAAGTAGAATTAGCTTTTTGTCAAATGACGTCCACATAAGTCTCTTCGTTATAAATTAGCATCCATATCCTTACCTTATGTGTTCAGTTTTGTTTTGAAATGTCCCGTCTTTGCTTTAAAAATGCGTTGTTCTTTTTAGTTTGCACATAAGGTATGTAGCTTTTATCAGGTTGACAAGAAAGATTGTGCGATTTTTAATTTTTAAATTCAGATGGACGTCTCTCGGCTCAAACAAAAAAGTTGTTGATCAAAATGATCACCATCAGAATCCACATACTTTTGCAAAGGCGAAACAAGTGTATTTATGTCAGTGACGTAAAATCTTGCGTTCTGGTGAAGATGAAGTCGCTTAGGTTTTTTAAGCATTTCTCACATAGAAAGTTGTCGCGATACTAAAAAAGTGGTAGTTGGCAAGCGAGAGGTGGGAGAGTATGGCGCATGAGGCAGGGTTTCGTAGCCCAATTTGTTCAACTTCTGCAGGGTTGATATATCAACGTGCGGTCGTGGAGGAGAATTGAGCTTTTTCCTTTGAATAATGCCGAGTGTTGTCGAAGTTTCTGGTGCATTTCATTCATGTGTTGACAGTATTTCTCCGCTGTAATGGTTTCGCTTGCATTTAGAATACTAACGGACCAGACCGGTTGCAGACAATCAAACAGTAAGCATAACCTTCTTTTGGAGCTTCTTCGGGGTCATGCCACTGGGTCACGTCGTTGATTGTCGTAAATAAATAACAAAAAGAACACTTTTCATCGTAAGTCACAATCCGGCCGAGAAACGGGTCGTTCTGGTTAGCTAAAAGAAGGGACGATGCCACCTCATTACGGTGTTGGTTCGGGTTGTCCTTAAGTCTGTTATCAAGTTTTTTGTCTTTCTAATCTCCAGCAAGTGATTGCAAATCATCGATAATATTGCGTATAATTCAGAAGCAATTTTCCGAACAGTTGTGTGTGGCTTGGATTCAACTAAAGTTCTTAAACCACCATGTGTTGTGAGTTCAAATGTAATTTCTGGCCCAATAGATTCGTTGATATCCCGAGCCGTTTCAGCAGCAGAATTTGCTTTTTTTTCTATCTTGTATTCAACATTCTGAAAAGAACACATACTTTTTTTAAGTGATTGTAATTAAAACGTTTAGATATAGCGATAAACACCCTTTAAATGTATATATCAAGGAAAGGTATTATAATGAAAACTCATAAAAAAATACATCATTTGAATTCGAAATTAAAAATCCAGTAATAACACTATTCTCAATCTAATACATTTGTTGGAAGATTATAATTAAAATACATTTTTGTGAAAGTTCTTAAGTTTTTTTTTCAGTTTTAAAGATAATAATAAATGTGGTTTTATGCTTATCAATCCTATTTTACTTGTCTTAATTACAAATACAAAAAATGTTTATCGTAGTAATTAGTCATCGATCTGATACGATAACGGTAAACAATACACTTATAATTCGTCGTAATTGTGGATAAAAACGACCCCCTAAAAAAAGTCCCACAAAAAGTGTATTTTTAAAAAATTTTTAGGAAAAATCCCCACGAAAAAAATAAAAAACGACAAACGAATTATTTTAGTATTTTAGTGAGAGTAGTTTCGTAAAATGATCCCTTATTTCCTTGATCATTATAGTGTTTATCCCAGTTAACGAACTATTTTGTGCTGTGAGAGCTGACCTTGTTGCATTTTATTGGGTGGCTAATTACTAATTATTAAAATATGACACCAGCATTCTCTCTTCATTGTTTTGACTCTCGAGTATATATATCCGACACAGTTAGACACAGTTAATCAACTGTGAACCACACCACTCTATACAACAGCATATAAGATATAAACAGATACACACTCGAATATCCAAACAATGAAAAGATTATGCTGTTGTCCTATCTCTAATTATTACACGTTTTTTTTTATTAATTTGTTACCCTAATTCTACTTTATTATATTGTTACCCGTGAATATTGAAAAAAATGTTAGCTTCTGTAAAAAAAATAATATGATACGAAAATAAGAGATAACTTTGCGCTAAATTTCAATATGAAAATTTTAAAATAATTGTTTTTAGTTCTTGTAATTCTAAAGTATATAAAGGGAGACCTAAGAATACTAAACTAAGCAATACGATTCTTATAATTATTAGCTGAAACGAAACCTTATGATTCTATGATTAATTGTAAAACTTTACTAATCAAAACAAAGAATTTGATTGGTTGACTTAAATAAAAACCGGATTCTTTTTTTTTTACATTTCAACTCTATTAGTTTTTAATGTTATATTTGTTCGGTTTTAGAATCGTACTAATTATTTTTCTCAGATTGAAAAATGCTTAATCACTTCAAGATAGTGTTTTATCAGTTTCATCCTCGGTCAGCCAGGTAGCAAATTGCTGAGGATGCTACAAGTCAATTTAATGAAGGCGTCAATTTATTAAATTCAATTAATTGAAACAACTAGATTTAACTTCTGTAACTAAAGAGCGATCTGCAGAATAATTAAAACGAACAGAATAAAATTTGTAATTGCAGTTTTTTTCCCCTTATTTTTTTTTTTTAGTTATTTGTATTATTTAGAATATTCAGACTACTGCTTTCTGTTTATTATGAAGAAAAATACTTCGGATTAAAGTTAAATATCAGAGACTGATTCCGGATAGTTTTTAAAATTAATGAAAACAATTCCCCCGTGTTTATATTTGTCTATATTTATCTCTCTCTCTTTCTCTCACGGCCCTGCCGGTGGGGCATTAGAATACGCCGACTGCCCCCCCCCTGCAGAGGGTAAAAGTCCCTCAATGGGGGTCCTGGATATGACCTGAAACTATATTCAGTGGTGAGGCCCCAGCTTGTGGGATTTGGGGAGTGTGGAGCAACCCTTTAATACCATTGCTCCCAGGTCAACTCTGACCCGGAGTGGTAGTACCTGTTAAGGTCCCAACTATGGATTAAATAGAAAGCGACGTGAAAACGAATATATTCTATTAAAAAAATGTTTCTTACATCTTTGGATTCGGCATTAAATAACCCAAAAAGGGTTGATATGCCGTAAAACAAAAGCCAACAAACCAACTAAAATCTTTCTCTCACACACACACGCGCTTTCTCACTCTCTCTCTTTCTCTCTCTCTCTCTCTGACTAAAAATCCGTTTCTCCTTGTCTATATTCTCTCTCTTACTCTTAAACGCCATTTTGTCCACTTCTCTTTAAAGAATAAATCTAATCTATTATCTAGAATAGATTTTAATGTATTTTATATTCGAATTCGTTCAAGTAATGATGAGTATATTATGTACTCTAATTCGTCTAAGTAATGACGAATCGCTCCGTCAAGAATATGAAGATTTATCTAAAATGAATAAATATACGATTGTAAGAATGTTATTTTTCTTGTATGCAAGGTGCGTTCCAAATGCAATGGCTCCTATTTTTATTTCACCTGAATGAATCAGAGCGAATTGCAAATTACATTATTATGATTACTGAACATTCAATATCTGAGATGCTCACTTCACTGTTGCAGGTATTGACGGTTTTAATGTCTAAGAAAAAACAGACTGTGTCATATACGTTCGTCAGAAGCAGATATGTACCATTGAATTTCTCAAAGCAGAAAACAAATAAAACCGATCATTATTCAACAGTGCATGTTGACCATTTATAAATAATGTAATTGATGTTAGTACAGTTACAATATGGGACTGTCGATTTCAGAGTTGTGACAGAGATATGAGTGGGAATACCCGTTCCAAACGCTCGTGAACTGCCATCATGCTATCGCTGGCAAAAGGGCATTGAGAATTGTGGTGATTATATAAAAAAAAATCCTGGAGTATAAAATGAAGTCCGCTTTATAGTATTTGTTCCCCCTTAAGGGTTTTTTTTATTTTACAATAAAAATAGAATCCATTACGTTTTGAACAATTTTTGTATATGCAGGGTTTGGACAAAATAAAAGAATGCCCTTAAAAATACACCAAATTTATTTTAATATGGTGTAAGTCCCCCTTTTTCGGCAGTTACCGTCTCAACTAACCGAGGTGTTGATTCATATAAATTGTGAATTGATTTCAAATGATTTTTATCTCATTCTCCAGCTAAAACATCCTCCAATTCTTTGAGAGGGGATGGCAGTGGAAATCGATTTCTTACTTCTATCTTCAAAATCGATGAAAAATGTTGAATAATCTTAAGATCTGGGGATTGTGGCTGTAAAATTCGATGCTCAACTTCATTGGAATTCTCTTCATGCCAATCTTTAATAATTCTATCTGTATGAATTGGGGCATTATTATCTTGAATTATGGCGTTCCCCTCCGGAAAGAGTTCTTGAACTAAAGGATGAACTTGGTCACCTAAAATCTTTAATAGTCTCGACTGGTTATTCTGCCATGAAAAGTAATCTTTCGCCCAGCGGATTTCCAAGAAATAGCACCCCAAATCATCAGAGAATCCCCACCATGCCTCTTTCAGTTGTCTCCAAACGTAGACTCGGCCAGTGGTCGGAAATAAGGAGAACGAATATTTTCCGAGAAAATCCCATTTTTCCACTACGTAGAGGAGCAATTTTAGAGGATTTTACACCGCTCTAATCGTTTTGAAACATTTGTGTTTGAGAGCAAAGGTTTTCTAATTGCAACATTTCCGTAAAATTTAGATTTGTGCACATTTGACGAACAGATTTTGTGGAAACTAGGTCATGTACATATTTTAGCCCTGCAGTGATTTTAGGATCCGTTGTCTTGCGATCTTCTCAAACAATCCACTTAAGACTCCGACGGGATCTTTCAGACATTTTCATCTTTCGGCGAGACTTGTGCTTTTTTGAGAAGGTTTTACCTTCTCTTTTTATCTTTTAAAAGCAGGCATTACTTTTGATGCAGTGTTTCTTAAATTTATTTCATTTAAGCATATCGTATTACATAAATAATAAATAAAAAAAACATTTAAATATATCAAGATTTGGTTGTTTAAACCACCTTCAAAGATTGATGCCAAAAATGTAGGGTGTTTCTCTTATTTATATATATATATATATATATATATATATATATATATATATATATATATACATATATATATATATATATAATCCAGTAAAATCATATAAGGCGATATAAACTATTATATATCGATTTTCAGTATTCAATTCAACTGTGGCCAATACGTGAGTAGACTAATGTAGTACGCTATGTAAAAATATTCAATGGAATTAAGTTACACGAAGGCTACGATATTTCTTCTCTGTAGTTAATCGTTAAGCTAAAATGCATTTTAGATTTATGAATCCTTGTAAAGAATGAAGGCGGAAGATGAAAGATATCGATATTGAGAGAAATATAAAGTTCATTTGAAGGACGATTTTCCATGTGTCTGCTCGTGTACACTGTGACCCATATATATATATATATATATATATATATATATATATATATATATATAATTTGAGGTTGCTATTCTTCAAAACTAGGTTAACCAGTGAGGTATAACGATGTTTATACAAGAGTGCTCGATACGGAAGTAGAGCAAGTTGCCTTTTTTAAATTTGTCTTGTATTTTTGAAAGCGGAATTATTAAGCATTGTTGCCTGAAGAGGTCTATTTATTCTGATACTGATAGTTTGTAATCCATTTTACATTTTGATATTGAGGTCGCTCTTTTGCCGCACGGGAATCTAAAATATACGCATCTTGGTCTTCTTGCTAGGATCCAACGGCTCTATTTCCTATGTCTAAATATGGTATTATTATATCGTGCGTTTTCCGTTTTCGCCAGGTGTCCATAAAACTGAAATATGTCACAGACTCTAATAATTAGAGATATATTGTAATAACTTGGTTATCACATTAACCCCATTACTCAGATAAATACTTTTATAGTTTAAACAAGGGGTTCCTATATTATCCCGGGATCTCTATTCACACGGTGCATCCACGCTATGGCTCGCAGAAATATATTACATAGGAAAAATACCGCCGTGGAATTTCCACTGGTTTATTCTGAACTATATAAAATAATTACTATGCAAAGTGCCATGTCTGTCGTCACAAGCGTTCGTAGCACTGATAAAACCTAAACCTTTCTATCTGATTGGCGCCAGGCGCATGACGAAGAAACGGAAACGTGCCCTGTTTATTCGTTGAATTCTACACGATTGTCTTTTGAAGAAACGCAATGCTTATAACAATCACCGAGGTGCCGCTAGGGGGCAACATAACAATTCTTTCCGATTAAGTGTCATATCTTATTGTTTGCGTTGTATTACATGTTGATGCAGTGCTGGGAGCATGCCTAATTCGATCATCTCGTCGAAACCAATCATTTTATCGTCTCCATTATAGTGAAGTTTCTGAGATATAAAGGTATTTGAAGTTATCTGATCTACCGGGTTATTAATAAGATGAGAATAGACAAGTTAACAAATTCAGAAAGCTTCATGCGTATTGAATATACAACTGAGATCGTATAAAAAGGATATTTTCCCGGAGATTCATATATGCCGTCGAACCTTTGCATTTATGGAATCTGCCATAATACTTAATATCAGTTCATCAAAGTTTGCTTACTTAAGTCATTTAGCTTACATATGTTATAAAAATTTAAGTAGCTAACCAAAGTCGAGTGCGACCTTAAAGAACTATTGCTCACTAGCTACTCCATCCAAGAATACGAAATAGCACTACTTCGTTTTCCAGGAACATTTCACTCACCATTGATCTGCACTTTTTAATGCTAAACGTTAAACAACGGTTATAACATACTTGTTTTGGGATATTTCGTATGAGATGAGCGAGCAATTAACGTGAGACTCACGTCTTTTCAGCCGACAGGATGATAATGAATCTAATATCAAAACGCATATATATATATATATATATATATATATATATATATATATATATATATATATATATATATTATTGATTTATGTGTCTAAGAGTTTATGTAAAGTGTGCTCTTATTAGACATGCATTTTAATAACCAAGACATCGTTTATCCGTAATTCACCCATGTTGTATTTATTTAATTATGAAAATTTGTCAACTTGGTTGTTTTCTTACTTGTTTGCATCTTATATTCGACGATCGGGAGATTCCATCTATGAAATAACGAAATAGCAGGTGAATTTAAATACACACACGCACACACACCGGTATATATATATATATATATATATATATATATATATATATATATATATATATATATATATATATATATATATATATACCTATATATAAACATATATATATATATACACATATATATATATATATATATCAATCCTTATTTAGGAAGCTCAATGTAATTATAGCGCAATTTAATGAAAGACAAAGTATACATTCATTAGTTCCTTATATTGACTATCTTATAATTCATTCCTTAAATCAGTTGGCATTTACAATTCTTGACAGTATATGTTTAGAAGCGCAAAATCATATTATATATATATATATATATATATATATATATATATATATGCTCTGAATATCAGTCATCATCAGATAAATGTAGTATATAGTAGAATTTAAGTTATCTTATTATACATCCTGCTAAAAACATTACTCTTGGAATATTTACAAAAAATATAAAAGTATATATATAATAATATATATATATATATATATATATATCCAGAGAGGGGGAGAGAGAGACAGATAGACAGACAGACAGACAGACAGATGGACAGGCAGAAGGTACATTAGAATTATTACATTTTCATGTCAATAATATTATATATATAATTATAAGTAAAAAATAATTATTCATTTTTACCTAAAGACACAAGTTTTTTTTATGATTATCATCGGCGCAGTATTTCTTTCTGTACCGAGATTCAAACCCAGCCACGAAGCCATCCTTTGCTTTAATTGCCAAGCCTCCTTATCAGGGCCACTAGACAATATATATATATATATATATATATATATATATATATATATATATATATATATATTCTTGTTGAGTTCTTAAGCGATATTATGATTAGCGTCTCAACCTTTGAGATGGTGTTTTTTCTATATATGTTCGTAAAGAAAAATTATTTCATTTTATTTTTTTTATTATTTTTAAAACAGTAGTCTACGTATATGCATGCAAGGGAAAGTGTATATGTGTGGCAGTGCGTCTGTGTTTCTACCTAACTACTCTGTAAATTTTAAGTCTACAGACTTTGGATTTTACATAAGTTGTATTGCGATTTGGGAAAATCTTTTTCATCTGTTTTCGGCCAGAAAGTTTGCTGTCAAGCCGAAAACGTTTGAAGATTTTACCTTTGAAAACTCTATCGAACTCGTCTGAAAATTTTGGGATTAAACACTTGAAAATTTAAATGTAGGATACGTTAACATATCCCGAACCTTTTAATCTGATTTCAGCCTTAAGCAATTAATGTTAAGGGGTCAAAACTTGGGTCACATTTTTAAAAATGTTGACCTTCGCGGACTCTACCATATTATTCGGCAAATGTTTGGTCTAAACATTTGAAATTTTACATGAAGGGTATTCAGACATAGGACAAGCTTTTTAATCGGTTCTCAGCCGAAAAAATATGCTGCCAAGCAGTCAAAGTTTAAAAAAGTTTACCTTTGTGGTCTCAAGCAAACTATTCAGTGAATTTTGGGTGTAAACATTTCAAATTTGACATAATAAACAGTATTCAGACATGCAGCAAGCTTTTTAATCAGTTTTGGAATGAGAATTTTGCATAGTTGAAAGAGTTTGCAGACTCTAGCAAACTCCCCCGCAAATTTCGGATCTAAACACTTGAAATTTTAGATGTAGGTTACCTGAAGATGAATGAAACACACACGCACGCACCCCCTCATATATATATATATATATATATATATATATATATATATATATATATATATATATATAAAGGTTGAGCCATTTGTAAATATATTTTCACCCGACGCGTATTTAAAGCGATTAAGCGAGGCCCACAATTAATTTTTTTGTAAACAAGCTGACGGTTCGAGCACTTTTCGACGGGAGAGTGTGGATTTAATACACACTCTAGGAGAAATATTTACGGCACTGATTCGTAGCCGAATGGCGAGAGCTGCCGACTGTCAATGCGACGGTTGTAGGTTCAATCCACGGCTGGGGAAATGTGTTTGTCTAACTGCAGTGATGAGTTGTAATACAACGAAACAGTACCCTAAGTGCATAACAATATATATATATATATATATATATATATATATATATATATATATATATATATATATATCGAAAATGTAATAGGTTTGTGAGTATGACTATATTTATCAATGTAGGTCAAAAGAGTAAGCCAGATTATAAAATGGAAAATAATAGCATTAGAACTTATTCATGAACAAGTATGTCGCATTTACTGTAGTGGGATTTGCATTTACACTCGGTTTTATATGTAGTAATTTGTTTGTGGTTCGATTGCCTTACACAGGCATATCCCAACCCAAGCAGAGATACACAGTAGATTCGTGCATATCTGCACATTCGCCATGTTTATTGACCTTTATTCACGACAAGTCTAAATTGGGTGATAAAAACTAAATCAATTCAGTCGAGCAGCAGAAGGGTATGAATCTTTGTACACTTCTTCTACTGCTGTTTAAACGGGAGGCAGGAAACCAAGGGAATCTCAAATTTCGTCTTGTGAATAAAAAAACTTCAACTCAAATACGTTTTCGCAAAAAGCATCTCGCCTTTTATTCCTATATTCATACTTTTCAATTCTGTGTTCCGGATTAATATTATTTAATTATTTAAAATTGTTGAAATTTAATTCGGAAACTGTGGATGCTACTTTTTTCTTCATTTTTATGCCAGCTCAGTCGGAGAACTACAGACAGGGGCAAGTTGAACTTGTAAAATATAAAAACGTAGAAAGTAAATAAAAAAAAAATCGTGAACACCATTTCACACATAATATCTAGATGAACCTATGATAAAAATTAATAGATTATAATTCGAAATGAACTTTAGTTACACTAGCGATTAATGTGATTACGATATATATTATAGCCGGTTTTTATTATTAGTAAAATTAATGTTTGGGAAATGGTGTAAATAAATAAACCCCATGTTTTTACTGTGTACTCATATAATGATATTACCAATCAGTGAAGAACAGAAGAGAATTTATTTTTAATTTGTAATAAAATGGAGATAGTTGTCAAAGCGGAAATAATCTTCAGGATTAGAGATCGTACCGGTTCAAGTTAAGGAAATCACGTGATTTTCGGTAGAGTCTCCTTCACTCTCTTATATATTTGAATCAAAACTTCACTCTTGTCCATTTGTCCGTTTGTCTGTTCGTCCGTCCACACTTTCCTCAGTAATTACGCCGTGGAATTTTTTGAAATTTTGCCCAAACAAACATGATATGAGTAAAAAAAGTTACAGAACGGATTTTCCGGGAAAGTTTGGTTGCACCCCCCTAGGGGTGCCTTTCAGATTAAAATGACTTGAATTGACGCCTTTTGCGCTCATTCAAAAGAATCGATGCCATTATTTTTCATAAATCTTTCTGAAAAGGTGTGACTCGCTGATTTTCATTTAAATTTGTTTGTCTATACTTCGCCATAACTCTTGTGTGTACCACAGGGGCTATTTTAGAACTAATAAAATGGTCTATTATTGGGACTATTATACCATATGTGTCCCAAATTATCTGTGTATGTATATTTTTGCGTGGTGCTGAACTCAAATTTAGATACGTTAATGGCTTAAGGACGTTTTGGTCTATAGTAGGGTGGGGCAACTTAGTCATTTCTTTCTTTTATTGCATGGTGTAGAACTCCATTTTACATATGTTAAGGCCTAAGATTGCACTGTTTTGTTAATGTTCACAAGTATTTAATACTAGTCAATCGAAAAGAGGAGATAATTTTCAAAAATATCAGCGAAAAAAGTGACCCCTCGTTGTACAAAAGTGGCCAGTTGAGTGTGAAGGAATTAAGGTTTTTAGCTATTTTTTATATTTGTCGTCCGAAGTGGCGATCTCCAAAACGATACATATCTCGTGAAAATCCGTCGTCTCTGTCGAAACTTTTAGGCATACATACATACATACATACATACATTCATACATACATACATTTACACCGACAGGTGAGATTTATGCTATAGATAAAAGTGAAACACGTACTGGCAGAGCAAAATAAAGTTTTAAATAATTTTCTTTTGAGTACTATTACGATATAGAATTTATAACCAGTTCTTAAGTGATTTGTTAACGTTTTCTATATCGCAATATTCCTCATTCATTATTGGACAAATGGTTGAACGTGGTTTGTGCATGTTTCCATGTCACAAGACTATGTAAATGAATCATGTCAGGGATATTTCTATGAAGAAAAATTGGGTGAGCGAGAGTCAGATGTTTCTAAGTTTTGTGGTGATACTGTCTAAAGTAGGCAACTAATCCAAATCGACGACAAAGTATTTTATGCAAGTGATATTTATTTTGATATATTATCTATATATGAATACGGTAGCGTGTGTGTGTATGTGTTATTTTCCGTGTCACGCTTACATCCGGTTCGTTTAATTGTTATGTACTTCCATTTCTTGTCAGAAATAATGTTACTAATAATTCTTCATAAGTTTTGGTTTCTGTTCCGATTATAGCTGGTGGCACTTAACTCATCTATTTTTTATAAATAATTTTATCAAGATTTCTTCATAAGTTTTGGTTTCGGTTTAGACTGTGGCTGAAGACACTAAAGTTATATATATATATATGTATATATATATATATATGCAAACTCAAATGAGCTTGTAATAGTTGTAACTGAACATCCGGTTTACGACTTCCGGTTGCGCATGCGTACATAGACAAATACTCAATGCGACAATAAAAGGTATTGGTTTACTATGTCCGTTTTCAGCATCCCAGTTGTTTCGTTTTTTCGTGTTTTAATTAAAAGATATATGAAAATTTAAATTTAACTTTGAATTTCAGTGTTATGGTATTTGTTCAGTGCATATTTACCTATAAGTATGGCACACTACTTATAATTCAATGGCTGTAAGTTTTTTTTTTCCAAAAATAAACAATTATAAACAGAACGACTCATAAAAATCTACCTAAATTCTATTTTAATTTTAATATACTTCCATAGAATGTTTCTGTTATGTCACAAAAATATTTTCTTTACGTTACAAGTGTCACGCTCATACATTAATTCCATAGCTAATATAACATACTGACCCAACGAACCACGATTAGTCTAATATATATATATATATATATATATATATATATATATATATATATATATATTGTTATATCCCGTTTTGACGATATATAATAACATGACAAAATACGCCGAGTGGAATGCGTAACAAAAAGGTTTATTCGTACTTCGAAAATAATACACAATAAAAATGGCTGCTCGCCTTGAAGTTGATATACGCGTAAATGAAGGTAAAGGAAAAAAGGTAACTTAACGTGTGTGAGCGGAACGCTCGTCCTGGGAGCTTGGTTAATCCTGACTACACTTGGAGAGTGTAAGACGCGAGACGGTCGGACTAGTGCGTACCACTGAACTGACTCCAAGACAATTCAAGACGCTCTTTTATACACAGTTTTGTATCCGGTGCTATCCATAATTATGTCCCTTATAACACCTCCCCCTGAAGCTGAAATCTTCCCGATTTTAGCTTTAATATCGCTTCCGTTTAGGATCAGGACTTAAACGCCTGACGATCTTCCTTTTACGTGTGCTCTTCCTTTTGGTCAGAGTTTCCTTTGGTAAAGAATTCTGTTCAGCCCGTGCGGTATGTTCAGGGGATACATTCATGGGTCCATGTATACCCACCGGTTTTGGAATATCAAATGTGTCGCACAGCGTTTCCATTGGGATTTCCTCTGTATTTTCCGAAATTCTGGAACGGATTTGATTAATATGTATTTTACAGACAAAATTGGAACCTTGAATAGTATAGACCATGTTCCCAATTCTTTTCTTAACAATACCATTCACCCAATGATTTTTTCCATTCTGAACATTTTTAAAATAAACTTTATCTCCTGAGGAATAGCACTTTACATTAAAGTTTTCTTTTCTGGTAACTTTCTTTTTATCTGGTAGAAGTCTATCAGAAATTGATCTAATTTTTCTGGCGAACATAAGTTCTGCAGGGGATGAATTTACATCATTGTTTGGATTTGGGGTTACTCTGTAGATCGCTAGAAATGTTTGTATTGTCCGCTCATCTGTGTCAATGTTCATGTTTTTACTTAATGCCCGCTTAAACGTGTCCACAAATTTTTCTGCCAACCCATTCGATCTAGGATGGTAAATAGGCGTCGTGATGTGCTGTATATCCAGTGAGTTGCAGAATTCTCTAAATTCGTAACCTGTGAATGCTGTACCATTGTCACTCACTATGGTCTTTGGTACACCAAACCGGCTGAAAATTTCGTCAAGTGCACTTACAGTGTTCCTTGATGTTGGATGTCTGATCTTGAATATCTCCGGCCATTTGGAGAAAGAGTCCACTAAAATTAAGTAAAAAAAACCTTTCAGGGGTCCGACATAATCAATATGCAGTCGTGACCAGGGCAAGTCCGTGTTCGGCCACGGGGTCGTTTTTACAGGTGGATCTCGGGCTGCTAACTGACATCCTTTGCACGCTTTGACACAGTTTTCCACCTCTTTATCCATACCAGGCCAATATACGTAACCTCTAATTAGGGATTTCATCCTTAAAATGCCAGGATGACCTGTGTGAAATTCGTTTAGCATTCTTTTTCGTAATACCTGTGGAATCACGATTCTATCGGCATACATAAGCACATCTTCGCAAATGGAAAAAGGTGTAATTTCTCTTGCCATCTTATTTCTTTCCGTCCGTCCTACTTGATTTTTCATTTGCTTTATAAAAACGTCTTTTGCAGCTTCTCTTTTAATCTCTTCTAGAGTTACCGGGAGTTCACGGATCATATTGCATATTGAATTTGAGCATTCGCTTTCATCTTTAAGAGCTGCAATTGCCGTCTCTTCGAAACTTTCATTTCTTTTTGGAATCAATCTTGACAGTGCATCCGCGTGTCCTAACTTTTTTTGATGACACATGCTCCATCTTAAACTGATAGTTTAAGAGAGTTACAGCCCATCGCTGTAGTCGATTTGCAGTATGCGTAGGGATGACTTTCTTCGATCCAAATATCGTGATTAGTGGTTTATGATCCGTCTGTAATATGAAGTTTCGTCCATGGAGAAAACGGTTAAACTTTTTGACTCCAAATATTATTGAGAGAGCCTCCTTTTCAATCTGGCTGTAGTTTTTCTCAGCCGCAATCAAAGTTCTTGACGCGTGAGAGATTGCTTTTGTGGTTCCATCCTCATACTTGTGGAGTAATGCAGCACCAACTCCGTAATCACTGGCGTCCGTTGCTAGTACAATCTCTTTCTCTGGATCGAAATGTGCTAATGCCAGATCTGATAGTAAACATTTCTTAATTTTCTGGAAAGCAGATTCACATTCCTTTGTCCAATTCCATCTACTGCCTTTTTTTAGTAGCTCGTTAAGAGGAGCTCTCAAATTATGTACATTAGGGATGTATATCGCATAATATTGTACCAATCCCAGAAATGACTGTAGTTTTGATACTGAGTCTGGGGCAGGCATCTTATCAATTGCTTCGGTCCGTTGTGGATCTGGCCTTCGTCCATCTTCGTCAATTATTTGACCCAGGTATTTGATCCTTTTCATGAAGAAATCGCATTTCTCCGGACTCAATCTGAAACCAACCCCCTCTATTCTCTTAAGTACTTCTCTCACGTGCTTCTTGTGCTCTTGCAAATTACTGCTCTTTATCAAGATATCGTCAAGGTAAGCCATCGCAAATTCCAACCCTGCGAGCATCGCATCCATTATCTATTGAAACAAAGCAGGGGCGACCTTTAAGCCAAAAGGAAGCCTCTTTAGCTTGAAGATACCCTTGTGCGTATTAATACACAGGTACTTTGAACATTCATCATTGACCTTGATTTGCAAGTAGGCGTCTGAGAGGTCTATCTTGGAAAAAAATTTTCCTCCGTTTAGTTTTGAGAATAGATCTTCTGCCGACGGAAGGGGATAATTGTGGTCCTTTAAACAGTCATTAAGGCCTGTTGAGAAGTCGGCACATACCCTGATTTTGTTATTATTTTTTCTTCACATATACTGTCGGGCTGGCCCAATCCGTATGGTCAACTTTTTCAATAACCTCAAACTGTTGAAGTCTTTCCAACTCCTTCTCCATTGCGTCCATCGATGAAAACGGTACATTTCTTTTAGGTTTGAATACTGGGGTGGCATCTTTCTTCACTTCAAATTTGGCTTCTACTTTGACACAATGTCCAAGTCCTTCAGCAAAAACCCTTGGAAATTCTGCTTTTACATCGTCCAGAAAGTCTTCCACTTAGTTTGCTTTCTCTGTGTTCAACCTATTACAAAAAGAATTAACTGGTCGCTCCCATAAGTTAAACAGGACAAACCAATCCACTCCAAACAGACTTGTGTTCCTTCCTTGAACCACGTACACTTTGGACGTGCGTGTCTGACCATCAAATGTCACGTTGCACCTCAGTTCTCCTTTAAATTCCAACTTTTTGCCGCACACACTCCTCGCCATCTTGCTGGTTTCCATTAGTTCGGGTCGACCGATCCTTCTCCAGATATCTTCATCTATGATGCTGATGTCCGAACCACTATCCAGGAGTAATGTTACAGGATGTCCATTTATGTGAACACTGACATACTTACGCCTTTCGCAACTTTTCTCTTTCCTTGTGCGAAGCGCATTCACTTTGTCAGTCTTTCGTTTTTTTCTTCTGGTCACAGTACGTTCCCTTGTGGCCTTTGAACCCACATTCGTAACATATCTTATTCCTGAACCAGCAGGTCTTTTTGGTGTGTCTCGTACTTCCGCAACATTCACAATTTTGGTACTTGTGCATTCTAGGGGTCCTTTGTTCTTGGGTCCTGTACGTTCTAGGAGTCCTTTGCCTTTTTACATGTACCTTGTAAACGCTTTTTACTTCAATGCGGGTGTTGTCTCTCTTGATATTAATGAGACGTTGACATTCCTCGGTAACTTTTTGTAAAGTTATATTTGGGTCCGACTCCATAATTGTCAGGATCCGGGATCTGATATCTTTGTCCCTTGGTTATGTGAGTCCCTGTACAAAGATTAAACATTTAAATAAATCCGCAGACATTTCATTTAATTTAAATGATTCACATAAGCAATTTACAATACAAGCATACTCTAAATAGTCTTCAGATTCCGATTTCTGTAAATTCAAACATTTATATCTAGAGTAGAAAAGGCTATCTCTTTTATCAAATATTCTAGACAACGTATTAATTGTCTCTTCAAAGGTCACTTCCTCCGGTTTTTTGGGTAAAATTAAGTTAGCGTACTTAGTGTTTTCGTCAGTACCCAGTTTTTGGAGCAACAGCGTGAATTTTTCTTCGTCGGTCCAATCCGAACACGTCTTTGTAAAAACTGTTTCATACCTTCTATAGTATGCTGGAAATGTAACGCCAGTATCGGGAGAGTAGTGAAATTCCGACAAAGAATTTGAAATACCTTCTGCAGAAAAATTAGTTTGTTTCTCAGTTGTCGAGGTTTGAATTAATTTTTCCAAATTCTTTTGTTGAGTCGACATTTGGCGTTGAAGTATTTTTGTTTGTTCTTGTTGCGCCTCTAAAGTTTTTTGTGTCCTTTCTTGCTGTTGTTGTTGCAGCTGTTGTTGCACTAAGAATTGTTGTGTCATTTTTGACTGTTCCTGAACGCTAAGAGTTAGCACTTTCGTCAACTCAGCCAATTGTTCCATATTTTAAAAAAAATGTCTTTATAAAATTTACAACAATGATTCCACAAAATTTCGTAAGTAGTCGTTTTTCGCCAATTAGCAACAAGTCTTGCAAGAATAAATGTTTCCACACAGTTCATACAATTTAGCAATAGTAATTCTGCCTCAACGTCATTTTACACAATACTTTTCAAATTTACACAACGAATAATGCCCGAAAATGAGCAAACTGTTTTTCAACAAAAATACGGTTGCACGAAAGAAAAAAAAAATTAAATTATAACAATAGTCTGTTTAATTTAGAGAAAAAAAAAATCGTAACAGTTCTTTTTTTTTTCTTTCAAAAACGTAATCCAAAGGTGCCGGGTTCGAATTCCGCCTGCGTTCCTCACATATTTTTTTCTTCAAAAAATATAAATAAAGTTCACTTTACCTTGTCAATACCTTTCAAGTACAATTTTATTACCTTTCCGTGAGTTCATATCGGAGAAATCCGTACTTTATGTAAGACAATTTCGAATAGCTCTTTGCCGTACGTGTTCAGTAACGAAATCCTTGTAAATTTGAATAGTACACAGTCCTATTTGTACGGTAATTTATCTCTGTTAAGAGATAAGAATCATCCTTGTCGCCAACTGTTATATCCCGTTTTGACGGTATATAATAACATGACAAAATACGCCGAGTGGAATGCGTAACAAAAAGGTTTATTCGTACTTCGAAAATAATACACAATACAAAATGGCTGCTCGCCTTGAAGTTGATATACGCGTAAATGAAGGTAAAGGAAAAAAGGTAACTTAACGTGTGTGAGCGGAACGCTCGTCCTGGGAGCTTGGTTAATCCTGACTATACTTGGAGAGTGTAAGACGCGAGACGGTCGGACTAGTGCGTACCACTGAACTGACTCCAAGACAATTCAAGACGCTCTTTTATACACAGTTTTGTATCCGGTGCTATCCATAATCATGTCCCTTATAACATATATATATATATATATATATATATATATATATATAAAGCTGAGTGTGTATGGGTGTGTGCGTGTGTGTGTGGTCACGATTAGGCTCCTGTATGGTTAACTATTTTAAAAAACTGATTACATATAATGATAGAAGATGTTTTCTGACACAAGACTGGATATGATTGATCTGGCAGAACAGTTGTTCATTAAAAATGTGGGTGTCTGCGTTCACGCCTGGTCCACAAAATATGGAAATAAAAAATTAAAAGAAAACGTTTATAAGTGTTTTTGATATAGATGTACATAAGAAGACTTTAATAAGTGTGTTTAAACGTAAATAGGGATGGTATAATAAAATTGCGGGGCCTGCGTTCGCACCTGGCATTCATATAATAGAAGTAGGCACAAACTTTAATGAAGACGTTTCATATGTTCCTGCGTACGTATACTTTGATGATTATGTTTCAGTTGGAAGAAATATGGTATATTAAAATCGTGGGGTGTTCGTTAGCACCTGACCTCCATAGAATGGAAATATGTCACAAAGTTTTACAAGTTATTCTTTTTAATATAGATCCACAGAATACTGTGATAAGTGTTTCAGTGTGAACAGGTATGGTATAATAAATTATGGGGTTTATCTATTTTATTTTTACTTTCATACTATCTTGATTTGCTTTTGATGCCCCCAAGTTCGAAGCTATCTCTTTACAACCCTTCCATGTCATAACCTATCATACTTTCATAAATCAGAGTCCATTTTCTGTAGGCACTTTTTTAGCCCAGTAAATGGCGGGTACTTTTGCTAGTATGCATATATATATATATATATATATATATATATATATATATATATATATATATATATATATATGTAAGCGAGATAAGACACTGATAGACTTAAGATGAAAAATCCTAATGGTTATTATTTGAAGTAATACTTTCAAGGTGATCCTAGCCAAAAAGGAAAAGCTCACTATCTAAGAATAGAGCAATATATAAGTTTGGTGGTTAAATTTTTAATTCTGAAAAAACAACATATAGGCACATATGTTCGAATTAAAAAATTATTGTTTGACAAAAGGAAAATATAGAAGGGGTATGTTAATTTCCTTAATCCATGGATTTTCAATAATTGATCACATGATCCGAGGAAATGAAATGCGGTTAGCAAACTGGTCAGCTGTGTATGAACGCTTATTTTTCTTTTCAAAACAATTATTGGAAATAGTTTTTTGAATTGTAGTGGATAATTATATGGAAAAAATTATACGAGAAGAGAAGTTGATACAACCTTGGCAGTCCATTATTGGATGGAGTACAATGTCCTTTGGGGATATAAATCCAGGTGAGCAGAAAATAGGTTCAGGGAGAAGGTAATATTCCCATATAGCAAAAGCGTACTGCTCCTTATTGATTTTTGAAAGGTATACGGGACAGCCGTGTTCATTGAGGCGTTGAGTGTGTGTTGGTTGATGTAGTCCAAAAGCTTTCTCGGTGTTTACAAAGTGTATCCGATGTTGGGTGGATATACCATTCCATTGTAATTATCCACGGCGTGAGTAATATAATTTGAGCATTGACTTATGTATGCAATGGACTTCGAAATCAATAGTATGGGTAGCAAAATAGCAAAATAATCCGGGAGATGATATTCAGAACGGTGCGTTGGACGGTTAGCTTCTGGTGTGAGTCTCGGTAGAAAGGTAGCTCGCTTTCTTGTTTATAGTGTATGACGGAAGCCTTTTAGATGAGGGATAGAAGAGAGTAGGGTGAAGTAGAGAGGGTAAAGAGATAGAAGGGGACTGGTTAAATTTAGGCGATCATACAGGTGCTTAATGGACTATTTTAAGGGGGAGGATTTGTATTTTAGTATTCTTTAAAGGGTTGACCTTGTGATTTTAAGTTCAAATGGGAAATGGATATTCTTGTGATTTTCAATGGGAGTGTGTGTGATATTGGGTGAGATTGCTGTTTTTGCTGTGCGGATGGGTGAGCGGGTGAGGTGGAGATAGAGACGAGTCATGGTCTGAAATTTTGGAATGTTTGGAGGGTTACTTATTTAAGTGAGTTTAAGGTAAGGTTCTTTTAATTCTGAGTGTATATTTAAAGGTAACTTGATTAGCTGATATACAGTTAGTTCATTACGCGTGTGGTCGTAGTGTGATCTGGTTTAATTAAGTTTATTGAAAATTTATTCAAACTGTATATATTTCTGTTTGGAGGGGATTTATGGATGAGTTTGTTTTGCGGTTCGTTGGGTTGGAATCGATGTTTAAGCGAGTGCTTTATATACTGTGGTTAATTAGCTATTTCTATAATAGGGAAATTTGTTTTAAATGCAGTGCTGGGTGTGGGGTTACCCAAACGTTGTTGAATTTAACTATTTATATAATAATTGACTGTATATCCATCCGTCAAACCTAAACCCACAGACACGCATACACACGCACATATACCTATATACATACACATATACATGTACATAGTATACACATACGCACACACATTGATTCATACCATGCATACACAAATACAGTCTTATATACACATACATCCTTATACTAATGCACATGTGTACTCAATTAAATGTATACACATCATAACGCATACATACAAGCACGCATATTAGAAAAGGGAACTACTCATACACCCGCGTGTAATCGAGTGTACAGCTGCCATTATATGCACGGCCGAACATCGCTATAATCATGTTCAAGCATGCAAGTATCCCGCATATGCAAACCATCGTATACATACGACAAATAAACAGATCTACATAAGTGTTATGTCCAAACAGAGATGAAGATGCGCACACTGATATATCTAACATACAAATACAACGAGTGTGCACCTATCGTTAAACATATATATACATAAAAATGATCAGGTTTATCTAATGATTCTATTTTAGAGAGGGGGATAATCCCCATTTGCCTGCGCATACATATGGTCCAGGTATATAAAGACAGCTAGAGTGTACTAACATACGGCTAAGGTGTGTGACTCCATATTCACACCAACACACGCATATATATATATATACATATATGTATATATATATATATATATATATATATATATGTATACATATATAAATACACTTACATACATATATACATGCACGCACACACGTACATACACACAAATATACACTACAGCACATAATCATATGTATACACACTCAACACAAAATGCACGCCTACGTGCTCACATACACACACACACATATATATATATATATATATATATATATATATATATATATATATATATATATACATCCACAGACAAAAGGAAATGAAATTAATAGACAAAATCATGCATATATATATATACACATACACACATATATAAACATGTACACACATATACACATATATACACATACATATACATATGTACAGCCATACATACATGGACATGTACAAACATATAATTACTCAAACACGCTCATGTATAAGTACACATATAGACATACGTATATATTAACACAGATACAACGCCTGCAACATCCACCCACTCATGCGTGCATACATATACACTCATACACGCGTAAATCCATGCGTATACATATAGGGGCAAACATGCCAAAACTAGTTCAGGTATGGTGACTTAAGTAGTTTTGAGCTGGCTATACTTGAATTTTTTTCCTGTGCTTGCATAACGAAATCAGCTCATTTTTGGTGTTTATCGTGGCTTTAGGATATGTTATTATTCCACCTGCTTCTGAAGTGCAAAGGTTGCAGAATTTTGGATTTAGGGGTGTATGAATTGGATTTTTTCAATAAATCCCATTTTAGTGAGTACGGAATATCCCTATATTGGAGGTATTTAATCAGAGTTGTTAGGGAGATGCATCTATTGCTATTTGAATTTTCATTATTATATGGTTTGAAATTCTCAGTTTAATTAGGTTTGCCGTTGCGCCGATATACGTGTGAGATTTACATTTGCATTAATGGTGTTTAACCTGACGGAGTTTCTACTGTGGGGGTGGGCTAAACTTTCAGAGGGGGAAGGTATGATTAGGTTTTTATCGTTTTCAGGATGGGATTCCTGAGTAATTTGAGTATTATCATGTGTCTTTTTTATGGAGGTGGCATAGTGGGAGTCAGTGGAGCTCTCTAGTGTTGTTGGATCAGTGATTGATATATTTTGAGTACGATTTTGGGGTTTTCTATCGGTTGCACTTATTGTTGTGGTTGGGAGCTCCGTGACTGTACATGAATTGATGATGTCCTTGTGCATGCAATCGTTTCTTAAGGGGCAACATTGTTTGTTTTGGCAATTACAATTTTGTGTGCGTGGAATCTGCGGGGAATGGGCCTGGGCGTTTCTTATTTAAGAGTTGTTAGATGTTATTATCGTTTGTTCTATGTTAGGCATAGTGGAGTAAGAGATTTTTATTGATTTTGTATTTAATATAGTGATGTATCTATAGGGTTGTTGAAAGCATTGTTTAATTATTTTAAAAATTCCTTTGGCATATTAGTATTTATGTTGGAGCTGTACGGTGGGTTGAACCATATGGATTTTTTCGCATTAATTTATTGCTATTCTTTTTATTTTGTTTGCTACTGTATTTTGTCTTAGACTTTGTGTGCTCTGGATTAGGATTATGCTTTTTCAAGGAATTACAGATGAGGTTATTGCTTTTCTTTTGGGTCATGATATGCGGGATTATGGATTTATTTTTGTTGTTTTCCAGTTTGTTTTCTATGTATTCTATCTTATTCGTATATCCTGAAGTGTGTAAGGCATTATTGTAAAAGTTTTCTTATTGGCTAAATGTTTTTTGTCGGGCGACAGGCTGGATATTCTTTTTAAGACGGATGGCACTATAGAGTTGCTAATAGATCTGGGATGATTCGATTGTTTATGTACATAGAAAAGGTTCAAATTGGACTTATGGTAAGGGGAGTAGGTTTCCGAATTTAGATTTAAGGAAATGTCCAAGAAGTTTGATGTCTTCTATATTAGGATCAACTTCAATAGAAAGGTCATAGTTTCTGAAGAACCCATGTAATTTCTTTACGGTATTATTGTATTGTCTTGGTCTGACTTTTGTGATGATCTCTACACAGGCAACCCAGTAGGTTTTGAATCCTAAATTGAGCTCCCTTAACAAGTAGAGACCGACCAAATCGGTAACTTGTGCGGAGTCGGTTGGACCCATTAAAATGTCAAAATTAGATGGGGTATGTGTCCTGGTGCAGTACTTTCCATCAAAGTCAATCAGAGAACGCTTAGCCAGGAGGTTAAGTTTTCTTTCAAGATCTGTTATATTGGAATTGTTCTTAGCGAAAATTAAGGTTTTATTAAGAAGTATTGTGGATATAGATTGGTAATAATTACATATATCGAAAGTTATAAAGTTAAGTTTTTTTTTTTATCTTTGAGTTGAGGACAGTTTGGGAGCATTGCCAGAGGGGGAATTTTATTTTCTCTTTTAATCGCGGTATAATTTTGTCTAAGATTTTCTTACTAACTAGTCCTAGATAAGAGCTTGAGGGGCAGATTAATCTTAACGAGGGGTTGTCTTGGAAATTGTATTTATGGTACTTCATTGTAAATCTTGGGGCTCCCGGGGTAACGATTTCGGTGAAATTGTGGAGGTTCATTTGTTTTAGTATGTTCAAGGCATCTATATTTACCATGTCTAATTCCTTTTTATGAACAGTTTTATATGATTTATTCCATTTTTTGTACATAAGCTTCTTATGGGTGGGGCAATCCATCATATAGAGGTGTTTTGTTTTATCGACGGGTACAAAAAGGTTTGGGTTTTTCTTAAATTTCTGTGTGAATTTGTTTATTTTACTGTTGGTGATGTTAATTGGCTGCTTCTGTTTTTTTTTAATTTAATCTTCTTAACTAGGTTAAACAATAAATTCTTAATTCGAATATATGTGTCTCTATGTTGTTTTTTTTTAGAATTTAAAATTTAACAACCAAACTTATATATATATACATATACATATACATATACACACACACACACATATATATATATATATATATATATATATATATATATATACATGCATATGATTGCAACGTCCCTCAGACACTAACGAATCCATGAGCCCCAGAATGACTTCCATCGCCACGGGACCATTTTAATAGACAAATGCCTGAGGGAGTACCTATACATATATGATGTTACAGAGTCTTAGTTTGTACGACAGGTAAGTCTCTCTCTCGGTTCAAAATATTGAGATCCAGCAACAAGCAAGAGCTTAATCTATATATATATATATATATATATATATATATATATATATATATATACTCACACATATTTTTTCATAAGTATTTATTTCGATTTCGATTCAAGCTAAGGCACCCAAGTCATATATATATATATATGTATATGTATATATATATATATATATATATATATATATATATTTGAAATGGTAACTTTATAATATACAAAAATCGATAGAACATTAACTCTAGAATTATATACATGAAATCTGTAAGAATCAAGATATCATATTCAAGCCTTTTTTACGACCGGGCTTTGACGGGCGTTTGTGCTAACTTAGATAAATACTTTTGCAGTTTTAACAATAAAGACACAATGATATCAGAGCGTCCGCATGTATGCTGAACATCTACAGATTACTACCATCAATATATTACTTATGAGTGAGTCCACTGTGGAAGTTCGACAAGTACCGCTAGTTAAAAGCAGTAACATAAAACATTAGAATTACGCTATTAATTTAATTTTTCACAAATCATTTCATCCCTTGTAATGAGCTGAAGGTACATTCACTAAATCTGGGTGATACCTTACTCATTATTTCATTTGTCAGTTGTCTCATTACGTGAAATCGTCGCGCTCGAGCGTTGGGGCAAGTCTAGCTGTAAAAAAAAACAACTATACATGTATCTATGGATGATTTAATGCATATTGAAATTTATTATAATATCGGTCATGTGTTTATTCTGCCTGCTCAAAACTGGCGCTTATAGACGAACTCAACACAAACACTTTTTTAAATTGATTTTCCAATAAAATAGAAGAGGTCAGATTTTAAAAACACGATTTATCTTTATTTGATCTTTCCCTAATTAAATTTTGTATTTAATTCTAATTAAAAACGGAAATATATCATTTTAACTTGTCATATGACGATTAATTCAATTAGAAAAGTGCATATCCTCTAATGTGGGCAACCACTCACCGTTATTCAGTATTAGTGAAATTAGTTCATGGGAAATGAATGAAAAGTAAGTTTGGCCCATTTATTTTATTTTCTTAGATTTATAGTAATGGTGTCTATCACTAACGGACAGAATATTATTTTGTCATTTTGCTACCCATTGAACCCCGTTTTCTTGGTGCAAAAGTCTTAAGGTTCAAATTTCACTATTTAAGTTTAAGAAAATCACGTGAGTTCTCCTAGCATCCCTAACTGGCTTAGACCTTTACATTAGAGATGGCGTGTTTGTCGATTCTCTCCAAGTGTAAGTTGGAATATATTGAAGCAAGTGGAGATATTCGGCTTTGTATCTCTCACCCTAATACCCTAACCCCCTCTCTCTCTCTCTCTCTCTCTCTCTCTCTCTCTCTCTCTCTCTCTATCTATCTATCTATCTATCTTCTCATACAAGGTAGACAACTTCTGGGATTGTCAGAAAAATTACATCCTCCCATGAATACTGAATTTTGCTGAATATACTCACATGTTATATTTAATCTTCATTAAACCGCTCAAGACAAACTGTGAAGCCAGTTAATATAAAGAGCTGATACGAATGAAGGATAGTAATCGCAAATACAGATAATGCGTATTGGCAGCATTATTGAAGCCACCAAAGCTTAAGGTAGAAGAAAATCAGTATATATAATTATATATATATATATGTGTGTGTATATACGCACATCTATCTATATATCTATAAAAGTGAACGTGTCTATGTATCTGTCTGTCTGTGTATCTGTCTTTCTGTGTGTGTGCACATTTCCCTACGCAATAACTCTGTCAATTTTAAGTCTACAGACTCAAAATTTGATATATAGGGTACTGAGATGTGGGAACATCGATGTGATCGGGTTTTGGCCAGAAATTTGGCGAGTAAGGAGTCAAAGTTCAACGATTTGACCTTTGAGAACTCTACTAAACTTCTCCAACAATTTTAGGTATAAACACTTGATATTTTAGATATAGGTTCCTTGGCCACGGATCTAGCTTAATAACTTATTTGAGCCCAAAACAATAAATTTTAAGGGGTCATAATAGGGTCAAAATTTAAAAAAAAATGACCGCTTTTTTTGCTTAACGTACACCTCCAAATTCCCGGGCAACGCCGGACACCCATGCTTGTATATCTATAAAAGTGAACTTGTGTGTCTGTGTGTTTACATTTTCCTACGCAATAATTCTGTCAATTTTAAGTCTACAGACTCGAAATTTGATTATACAGGGTACTGAGATTGGTTTTCGGCCAGAAATTTGGTTGATAAGAGGTTAAAGTTCATGATTTGTCTTTGAGAACTCTACCAATCTCCTCCGACAATATTCGGTCTAAACACTTGAAATTTTAGATTGAGGTTCCTTGGACATGAATCTAACTTACTAGATCAATTTAAGCTCAATACAATAAAGGTTAAGGGGGCATAATTGGCGGGAAAGGTTAAAAAATTGAACGCTTTTTTTTTTGCTCAACATACACATCCAAACACCCGGGCAACGCCGAGCTGAAATGCTAATATATATATATTTCCGTAGAAATATATTTTTTATAATATATACTATTCTTTATTTAAGAAGCTCAATGTAATTACCGAGCAGCATAGAGAATAAATGAAAAACACAAACTGCATTCCAAAATTCATGATGCTGATTATCTTATAATTTATTCCTTTAATTCAGTTGGCATTTACAATTCCTGACAGTATCTGTTTCGTAACGCAAAATCAATCACTAAATTCTCATATCAATCAGTGAATCTATAATGCCTTTAACCCTCAAATCTATCCATGTATTTCTTATGGCCTTATACTCAATCTATTATACCCTTAACTCATCAGAGTTATATATATATATATATATATATATATATATATATATATATATATATATATATATATATATATATATATATATATATATATACACACTAACAACAGTGCCCGTCGTTGACTGGGTTCATAAACAGTTGACAGAAAAAAGACTCTGATTTATGAAAGTATGATCGGTTATGAAAAGGAAGGGTTGTCAAGAGATAGCTTCGAATTTGGGGGTATCAAAACCAAACCAAAATATGATGAAAGTAAAAATAAAATAGATAAACCCCATAATTCATTATACCATACCTCTTCACACTGAAACACGTATCACAATATTCTGTGGATCTATATTAAAAAACGTTGTAAAACTTTGTGACATATTTCCATTCTATGGAGGTCAGCCGCGAACGAACACCCCATAATTTTATTATACCATTTTTCTTCAAACTGAAACATAATTGATAATTGATGGACTTACGCAAACTTTCAAACTGAAACATAATTGATAATTGATGGACTTACGCAGATAGATATGAAAATCTTTATTAACGTGTGTGCATATTTCCATTCTATAGAGGCCAGGCGCAAAGGCAGTCCCCACAATTTTATTATACGATCCCTATTTAAGTTTAACCATACTTATCAAAGTATTATTATGTACATCTATTTCAAAAACAATTGTAAACGTTTTTTTTTCGTTTTAAAATTTTTTTAGTTCCATAATTTGTGGACCAGGCGGGAACGCAGACCCCGCAATTTTAATGAACCACCGTTCTGCCAGATCAAACATACCCATTCCTGTCTCGACACATCTTTTATCATTATGTGTGACCAGTTTTCTATAATAGTCAACAATATAGGAGCCTATTCGTGATCAGACACACCCACACACTCACAGCTTTATATATACATATATATATATATATATATATATATATATATATATAGTAATGTGCCAAACTTATAGGGCGTATCTTAGGTAGGAAGTTGTATAAAAAGATACGTGTTCTCTTTGGATTTAAATTTTAGCATGTTGGTACAGACGGGGAAACAAGGGACAGGAAGCGAATTCCAAACGCAAGTAAATGAACTAATGAGATGGAAAGTTTTATTTTCGGAAATTATCCAAAGGAGTGTGACCAGTTGATAGAGCCCGGATGTAGCAATATTGCTTCGTGTATGAGTGAATGCCGGTCTCACATATGATAGTTGTAGGCTTCAGAATAGTTCTTGTCCTTTGCAGTGGACTTGGCAGTACCTTATATGTTTTTGTTTCAATCTCTGCTGCCCGCTTCGTCCTCTGCCACCTTAATTTCCGTTTGTGGTTCAGATGGGAAATCAAGCTAATAAAATAAGAAAAACTGTACTTCAAATTGGCGGATACCACAGGACCAAAGAACCAAAGAATCTAGAAAGCAATGAATAGATTAGATAATTCTGAAGAACACATACCATAGTCTTTATTTTAAAAATGATACTAGGTACATCACGAGAAAGGATATAGTGGATGAAAAAGGGCGAAGGACAAAAAATATACACGGTGACCCACTTAAAATACCTCGATGTCTCTAATCGTTCTCTTAGTGACCAACTCACACCACAAGACCAAATGCAATTCTTTTTCAAACAAAATGGCGCTACATGCCACATTTCTTACAGATCACTGGCACGAGCTCATGATATGTTGAAAGAAGAGAAACAATGAGCAAAGCTTTATGGACTCTACGTTTCCCGGGACTTGTCATCATGTGATTTTTATTTGGGGAGGTTGTTTTAAAACAAAATGTTTATGCCAATAATCCTGACAATCAAGACCAAGTAAAGGACAGCATTATCAATGTTATCAGTAGAATCACCAGAGAAGATCTACAGCCAATATGTGCAAACGTTGTTAAACGTGCACAAAAATGCATAAATGTCAATGTGAAGCGTTTTGGGCATGTTCTATAACATATCAGGTAATGCAAACAATTGCGCAGGCACTTTAAACATTAGAAGAATGTTCCTCCTCTCTAATACATTTGTGCTGGGCTACTTTTAAGTGGGCCACTACGTAGATACCTTTCTTCACTTTACCAAGAAACTTTAAATGTAGAGCAGTAATGTGCAAGGATGAACAGAAACTGATTTGATGTTCCGCTCTTCAAAATCTACCGCAGATGTGCTGACGGTTATATCCCACAGGATTAGTGAATCTCTTGACAAATGCTTCCTTTCTAGGGAAATTGTTCAGGACATATGAAAGGCCTTCGACAAGGTATGGAATAAGGATCTACTTCACAAGATTTTCAGCTACAGTATGACTGGAAATGTTTTCTCAATCATTAAATCATTTCTCTCCGATGGGCTCATAAGGGTAGTGGTAGATGGACAAAAATCGGAGGCCTGCAATATAAACGTTGGAGTCCCTCAGGGGTCAATCCTGGGCCCGACTCTCTTCCTGATCTACATCAATTACCTCCGTAAACACATACTTAAATCATTCGTTGACATCTATGCTGATGACACGATCATCTACGGCAACACATCAAAGGATGTAAATGACAAAATTATCCCTGATTCTCTCTCCTCTGATCTAGAGCACGTGGTTCAGTGGGGGAAGATGTGGCTGGTTACCTTTAATGCATCCAAAACACAACTCCTATCCTTACATCATCAACGCTTTGATCACCATCTGGCATCAATTGTGATGGATGGCTCTCGTCTGGGTGAGGCCCCGTGTTTTGACAAGCTTCTGGGTTTGACATTTACTCCTGATCTGAAATGGAACACGAACATCAAGTCTGTTGCCAAGGTCGCTAGAAAGATGGTGGGTTCCTTCTACCGCTCCAGAAGATATATCACTACTGATGCAATTCTCTATCTATATAAAAGCCAAGAAAGTCCAAGGATAGAATAATGTTGCCATATCTGGGAAGGAGCTGCTAAAAAGCAGCATATCCTGCCTTGACAGAGTACGAAATAGACTTCGTGGCTTAGTGGGGGAAGCCCTTTTCTCTACCCTGCAACATCTCTCCCACAGAAGAGACGTTGCGAGCCTATCCTTGTTTTATCGTTATTTCCATGGCAGGTGCTCGTCTGAACTCCAATCTCTGGTCCCCCCTCGCCAATCTTTCACGAAAAACACCCGTCTAGCTGAATCCACTGTGAAAAATTTCTCCCACTCTATATCTGTGCCTAAATCAAAACGTGGATTCCATAAACAAACCTTCTTTCTTAGAACTGCACGTCTGTGGAACTCTGCTCCATCTTCCTGTTTCCCACCGGACTACAACTTGGATGTCTTCAAGTCCAACGTTAACAAATTCCTAATGAACCGCCCCCTTAAGTAAATACTTCATCAAATCTCCACACTAACGTAATGTACTTGCAATAACTCTTATCCCTGAGTGGCTTCCTGGCCTTGATAAGTGGTGATCACTGTGTAAAAAACCCCTCAAAACTGACCTTAATAATAACACTTGAGAATATATCAGAAATTCCAAACGATACCCTCCAGTTATATTACTGTATAGCTCTTTCTTTCTCATTGGGTATTCAATCACTGGGTAAACATATGCATCAATTTTTACTTATATTCTTATTATATACTGAAACTGAATATTCTACTTCCCGAAAGCCCGCCAATCCCCAATATTTCTTCCTGTATCAGAAAACACACTATGTGATATACAAATATCTGTACGTGATGTTGCCAAGCTAATCAAAAACCTGGATTCCAGTAAAGCAACCGGCCCTGACGGTATTCCAATTATAGTACTCAAAAAACTTCAATCAGAACTAGCACCCATACTTAAAAAACTGTTTTAACGTTGTCTTAAAAAGAATTGCTTCCCATCACCCTGAAAAATCTCATCATTATGCCCTGTATTTAAGAATTCAGGTGATCCTCCATCCCCCTCTCACTACAGGCCAATAAGACTCCTGTGCGTCATGACTAAGTTGCTAGAATCTGTGTTAAATAGAGAAGTAATCAACCATCTCAGCAAAAATAACCTTCTTAGTGACACACAATATGGTTTCCGTTCTGCTAGATCTACAGCAGATGTGCTTACAGTTATATATCATAGGATTAGCGAATCTCTCGAAAGAGGCAACCTTCCTAGGGCAATTGCTGTGGACATATCAAAGGCCTTTGATAGGGTATGGCATAAAGGTTTACTTCACAAGATATCCAGCTATGGTATAGCTGGAAATGTCTTCTCAATTATTAAATCATTTCTCTCTGATAGGTTCATAAGAGTAGTAGTTGAGGGGCAAAAATCAGAAGCCTACAGTATAAATGCTGGAGTCCCTCAAAGGTCCATCCTGGTGCCAACCCTTTTCCTGATCTACATTAATGATCTTACAAATACTATCCTTCCATCATTCGTAGACATTTTTGCTGACGACACTACCATCTATGGTAGCACATCTAAGACAGTAAACGACCAAGTTCTCTCCGATTCTCTCTCCTCTGATCTTGATCACGTTGTACAATGGGGAAAGGAGTGGATGGTTACTTTTAATGCATCTAAAACCAAGCTTCTATCTTTACATAATGAACGTTCTGATCCCCATCTGGCATCAATTAAAATGAATGGCTCTCGTCTTGGGGAGACCTCAAGTTTTGACAGGCTTCTGGGCTTGACCTTTACTCCTGATCTTAAATGGAATACGTACATCAAATCTGTTGCCAAGGCTGCTGGAAAAATGGTCGGATCCTTCTAGAGATCCAGTAGATATCTCACTGCTGATGCAATTCTCTATCTATATAAGAGCCAGATACGTCCAAGGATGGAATACTGTTGCCACATATGGGCAGGAGCTGCTAGAAAAGACGTGTCCTGCCTTGCTAGGGTTCAAAATAGACTTAGTGGCCTGGTGGGAGATGTCCTTTTCTCTTCGCTGCAACCTCTATCTCACAGAAGAGATTTTGCGAGTTTGTCTCTGCTTTATCCTTATTTTCATGGAAAGTGTTCGCAGAGCTTCAATCTATGGTCCCCAATTCGCCAAACTTTCACAAGAAACACTAAACTAGCTGAAAACATTATCAATAATTTTCCCCACTCTTTATCTGTGCCTAAACCTAAACATAGATTCCATGATCAAAGCTTATTCCTTAGAACTGCATGCCTGTGGAATTGTCTTCCGTTTTCCTGCTTTCCAGCTGTCTATAATATGGTTGTCTTCAAGTCCAACGTGAACAAGTTTCTGATGAGCCGTTCCACTTGAGTTTACAAATTTACCGTACTTCCATTACTATCGATTACTATATTGTCCTTTTGACTACTCCACACTCTTTAACCCTTATCCTTGAGTAGCCTATCGACCTTGATATGTGGTGACGCCTACGTAAAACAAAAAAAACTGATACATTGAATTAATCATTTGTTGCATTTACATGCGTGTCGAGTTGTCGCATTTCAATAATTATTATGTGCGATATTAAAAATACAATTATATGTGTTTTTTTCAAAATTCTCCTCCGTCAGGGCTGAGGGCCCTAGGACAAGCTAATCTCGTGGATTAAATAAAGCATTCCCTTCAAAATTCTTTACGGATACCTAATTTCAACATCAAGTTTGCTGAGTTAGAAAAGGTGCGCCTCAAATAGATCCGAGGTTACATCGGCCGAAATTTTGTGCGAAAACATTCAATATGGAATAATACACATTATAAATCGCAGAATCAAACATTCTAACAAATGCATTTTACTACACAATTAAAAGTTTACATTTATACGAAAGTGTGGATTAAGATGATTTTTTTAATATTCACGAGAAACAAAAATGAGCGGTGTTTATTTTTAATTGCAACAGTTAATGTGAGGTTCTAGCGTTGCAGAAACATATCGGAGCTAACGTACATTTTCTCTCTGTGCTACTTCTTCTCGGTGATTGCTGGTAGTAAGGTATATTTCATACTAGCATATCGAATATTGTTTTTCGAATTTGTTATATCGGCTTATATCATAAAAAATGATACAACTGGTCCTGCTGCCTTGTCAATAGTAACCAAAGTCAATAGTGAGTAAGGTTCCCATTTCCATCATTGTCTACACTGAGTTGTAAAGTAATGATGCCTCAAATGACACACTCACCTTTGTCCAACTGTCTCTTTATCGTTCAGTCGCATATCGTCTCCGTGTGAACTAATCACCATTTAATGACACTGCTCCAAAACTTGCAAGAACTTGTCTAGGCTGTCGATTTATCGGAATAGAAGGCCGCTTCCCTCGATATTAGCTAAATTCCCCGAGTACTACTTTCTTATAATAATGTTTCCATTCCTCGAATTCCAATCTTCTTTCTCAATTTTCCTCTTCACTAAATCAGTGTATAAAGTCAGTAATATTGATATAATTATATATTTATATGAAAGGGGGATTTACTCCTAAATTATCTTGAAAATCACTCTACATCCAATGTTTGTAACCTCGACTACAATCTTTTTGAAAATATCATTTAAACATCAGTAAAATAGTGTCAACTATAGAAATAATACAAACTATTTTCTTTCCGATCTTTTTTATCACTGGTTTCCTTATGGGGCGTAAACGGATGGTAACATTCCATGATGCCAAATCTAAGCTTTTTTACTTCAATAATGACAAGAAAGCTTCTTACTAACTGATTGCCATGGCTAATGGTGCACTACCTCAAATACTTCATTCAAGCTCCTAAGCTTTATATTCACGGGTAACATAAATTAGAACAAATACATTGAAGATAATTGAAGATAATGCCAAGGCTGCTGCGAAGAGGGTGGACTCTCTTTACTGTGTTAGAATGTGACTCAAACCTGAAAATATCTGGTACCTCTAAAAAGCTACTATTCTTGCATGGAGCATTGTTACTCCATCCAGGCTGATACATCTGCCACTTGTCTCTCACTTTTTTACAGGGTTCAAATAAGAGTCGTTAACGTAATGCACTAGCAACTAAATTTTTAACCTCTGACCTTTCTGTCCAAATTTCGCATTTCTGTGCCTGTCTTATATGTGTTCAAATGTAATGTGCTTAAAGCACGTGAACACCGCCAGTTAAGCAACCAGGACTATCTTAACAAGCAGCAAATCCCCAACCATACAGTGTAAACATCGATATAAGCCGGAAAATATACTCAATCAGTTTTTTTTATTTCGTCAGACAACCAGACTTTAGCATCAGCTACCAATTCTCTGCTTCTTTGACTGTACTTATATGCAAAAGTTCATGTGTATTGTGAACAGACATCTAACTGCTCCCATGTTATACATAGTATTCCTGTAAATGTGACCCCAACAAATTGCCCCATACGTCGAAGTGGCACTAGACCTAATTTAGGGCGACATAAGATAAAATAAACAGTTTGAGCTCTTCATTAAACCCTTACAAGTATTCAGAATATGCCTTTCAATATGGCTGACATTTGAAACATCTTCCGGAAAATCTATAGTGCTGTATTGTTAGCACTTATTTATTTTAAATTGCCAGCTTGGAATTCCTACATGTTAATAGACTAATCCCATATATGCGCACATTATTAAATTAAAGCTAGACTTTATAATGAGGATCAATGCGTTAGGGAGTTTACCCGACCCTGTGGTAAGCTGTCGAAGATAAGTCACTAAGATTCCTCTTCCTAATGTCGCTAAATATACCCACGCTAATGAGGTGTTGATTTCGAAACATATGTCTGTGGATACCTCCGAGTTACTATTCTGGATGTGACCCTTTTCAATCCAGTAGGACCCGTTGGTTTCGCTGGCCAGTCTTTCATTCGCGCCCGGTGCCTGTTAAGTTTAATCGTCTCTCTATTCGGTCGCCCACCATGGAAAAAGAAGCAGCAATTTACCATAATTCTCCATCCGGTAGGAAAGCGCTTAATACACAGAAGAAAGAAAACAAACTCAGCTCTTCTAGTCTACTGATTAATTTTGAAACAAATATATATATATATATATATATATATATATATATATATATATATATATATATAGTAATTACTAACTAGCTCTAACTAACACTTTTGAAGCAAATACTTAAAGCTTACGCATAAATCTATACTTTCGTATATTAATTTTATGTGGGTAAATGAAGTAGTTACATATATATATATATATATATATATATATATATATATATATATATGTGTGTGTGTGTGTGTGTGTGTGTGTGTGTGTGGGTGGGTGGGTGTGTACAGTTCAAAATTATAAAGTTCATATAGTCGATAATTTGTCTTTAGGTCTTTCCCTTTCTTTCTTTCTTGGTAGTGCGGCTTAGTAATACGGACGTCGTGTAGAGGGGGCTAAGCGATCACTATAAACTTCTATTTCGAAATCGACTCTCTGACCGACCCTCAGACTCCAAAACTCGACTCAAACTGACTTTTTCTAGCTCAGCACATGATTATGTAGATCGAGGCAGGATAACGTGAGGCGTTGGCCCAAACCAATCAACAACGGCAGCCTTATTTTCGCCATGTTTAGATTGGACATCTTTTCGATTTCCCACAAAATCGCACCTGGAAAGGTTGCGAGCTGTTTACCATGCCTTTGGGGTTTCACACGTGATCCCTAGATCAAATGAGTTGTAAAAATGCATTCTTTAATATACGAATTTGCATTAATTTACACTGGTTCACCACATGTTTTCGCTCAACCTTTACAGTTTCGTTGTTGTTGACAATAATAAAAAATGATTAAATCATGTATTTTTGTGCTATTTTCTCTCAGCAGGACTTTTTGCCCTCGCCAAGACAATATATTTCATAATAATTTACGTATGCCCGTTTTTATAATGAATTTTAAGTTTTCACACACTTTTTTGGGGAGCCGACCCGCCTTTTGGGTCGGTCCTGTTACAGAATATTGTTCGATTTTTATCGTCGGGTGAGTTAAATATTTTTTTGCTGCGGAGCAGAAGACAGCAAACATTAATTTATTGACAAATGTATAACATATGTACACACAGAAACACACCCACATATATAAACATATACACTATATATATATGTATATATATATGTATATATATATATATGTATGTATATATATATATATGGGGGGGTTCTGCGTGTCTGTGTTTATGTGCTTCTTTCTAGCTCCGGGATGGAACACACATTTTAGAGAAAAGTGAGAAAACGAAGTCAGACAATCACTTCAGATTTCTCTCGCTGCAAAAATGAATTCCGAGAATAATATTTAAGCTCTGTTAAGAACCGTGTCTTTATTTTCATGTCACAAAATAATAATGATAATCATACTTATAAAAATAAAATTCTGACTTAAATCTATGATCACCTGTGAATAGTTTAGTAATATGCCGATATAAATAACAAGTTCTTACATTAGCAAAACATTTTTTTTTTGTTACAGCGTGTCTACACTAGATTTCTAATAAACGGCAACACTTATTCGGGGAAATGTTGCATTATTATTTGCATTATATTATTTAAGTAAAAAAAACTTAATGTATTATTCCATTCCTCATTGAATCACTAACCCATTACTATTAACTTACTATACAACTATATAATGGAACGATAAAATTGTCTCCCTAACAAAGACGCCATGATTCCATTTCCGCTTTATAAAAACCGGTTTTCTACTTTTGTTACGGATTATCTGGTTGGGTAGTTGTGTACAGATTCCAAGAGCGATAGGACCCTTTTATCCTGTCTGAAAGTGACAAAATGTTCAACGAACGCGATCGAAGATGCTCCGCTGTACAACATATGCCCTCTTCCGATCCACGTTTTGACAACGAGACAATTGCCAACACCCTCGAAATTCATCGCTGAGTTTGCACAAATAACAAGGATCTGCCCAGCGTTATGAAAACAAAGTTTCAGCCCACGGCTATGGTCTTTGGTGTGGTTTCATTTGAGGGCAGTATCCTAACATTTCACATCTTTAGAATTGGCTTGAAAGTCCACACCAAAGTGTATCTGAGTGTGCTGAAGGGTGTGCTGATACGCTAGTGCAATCAGGTGGCCTCTGGCAGGCCTTGGGTGTGGCAGCAGGACTCGAGGCCGGCCTACAAATTCAAAGAGACAAAGAGACCAAAGTTCAAAGAGACTAAGAGACCGAGACTTGGATTTGGAAGGATGCTGCCACTATGTACCATTCTTTCACTGCCCCCTCCTCTCAGGTTTGGGTCCGCTGAAGTACTCTGTGGTATCATACGTCGAGCACATCAAGAGAATGACCTTCCACAATACCAAAGACAGCCTGATCGCCGCCATCAGCCGAGTATTCCCAGAGCTTCCCCCAGCGCTTGTGGAAAAGGCATGATCCCAGATCCGGGCTCGCATCGAGGCGGTGATTGATATGGTAAGCGGATACATTGAATAGATGTCAGCTCTGCTACATACAAAATTACCTGTATATAGTTTTTCGATAAAAGTTTTAAAATAAAGCTGTAGTGTTTTATTCTTAGGGGGAACCCGTTTATCGTTCAACGCTGTACCTGCCCTGTGAACTGGGCGGATTTTGGCTAATACTTCTGTCAGATATAGTGTACATCTTAATTTTGTTCAATTGTATAGTTTCAGTTATACTCGGAGTCTTCGACATATAGTCCTGTTTCCTTGTATCACAACTCATCAGTGCCGCTAGACTAGCACCTCTCCCACGCTCAGTATTGAACCTAGACCAGTCGTGTTGACAGTCGGCCATTCTTCCCCTCGACCACGGAAGCGATGCCTGCAAATAACCTGTCGGAATATCTATTTAAACAAACATCCGTCCTCCACTTGTACAGTGTTCAAACCGCCTGTTTGTAAACTAATAAACAGCGAGCTTAGTTTCAGTTATGCACTGACTCATTGACTTTGCTATATAGTTCTTAAATGCAAATATCGGTTTATACGTTGCACAATGTATAACAGTATTTTTATTATTATTATAGTACCAAAAATTACTGGAGTGTCAGGTCTGAATTCTGATGATAACGAAATCTTATTTCAGTATAATAGGTGTCCAGAATGAAGTATGGATATTTGTTTAGCGGTCTACACGTCGTTCATTCGAGGATCGTATCCGCCGGAAACAAAGAATCTGCTCTCGAATGTCAATCCCCCAGCTTCCTTTAAATATCACACAACTACGTCAATTATGATGTGCTGTGTGTTGGCGCTAAGTTTCGAATCGTAATTAATGATTCTTCGATCTTGTTTCTGGACTTTCTTTTGAAAAATTATGTTAATTCGTGTTTGTGTCGTCCTTTTCCTTCCGGACAGTGCTGTAGTAGCATTTTTTTACAAAGTGTTTGTTGTTATATAGGCGATTAATTTCGTTAGCTATGTTTATGGCATTTCATGCCTTAGTTTTGTAGTAATGCGTTTGCATATCAGGTCTGGTAAAAGTTAGGATAACACACAGAACATGTTGTCAAATTCAACATTCCTTTCTACACGTTTCATACTGATGGCAAAACGAAATAAACTAGTGAAGTATGCATGGTTCCCACAGTAAGTGCACAGTGAACGAGGCATAAAATAATGACAATGTTCAGCATTTGCACACGCCCATTCAGTCCCAAAAGTCCATAGAGAACGTCAAACCCTGGAGAAAATGAACAAACAGTGCAGTTTAACATATATAAATTTGAGTTCTGCACAATGCAAAAAAGAAATGACTAAATATATCTTTTGCCCCGCCCCCATTTAGCCCCAAAAGTCCCAAAGGCCTTAACATATTTAAATTTGATTTCAGCACAATGGAACACTTTTAACTAGACATATACAGAAAAGTTTGGATAAATATGGTAAAATAGTCCCAAAAATGAAAGTAAAGTCACAAAAATTGAAAGAGTTATCGCGAAGTGTAGGTAAATAAAATTTTATAGAAATCAGTTAGTTACAATGTTTAAGAAAGTTTTATAAAAATCCAAGTCATCACTTTTTTTAAGCAAGCACAACAGAGTAAATTTTAGCCATTTAAACTCTAAAAGCATCCCTAGGAGGACAACCGGAGTTTTCCCAGAAAATGCGTTCTGTTACTTTTTTACTGATATCATGTTTAATGTTTGCGCAGAATTTCAAAAAATTCCAAGGCGCAGGTGTTAAGAAATGTTTAGACAGAGGAAAGGACGAACGGACAAGGGCGAATTTACAGGTTCACCCTCCATTTATCGAGGGAACAATATAATAATGTGTTTATACATTAATGCAAATCGAGGGCGAATTACATTCAATACTTAAAGATATTTCATTAAGCCCTTGTATTTACTATTGTTCATTACTGAAAACTCAGAGACGAATAAAACATTTTTGTTGGATTAACTATTATATATTCAATCTTAAATGGTAAAAACTGCAATTATCATTCCATCTGTACATGTTTTTAATTTACTTCATATGCCACATTTTTGCATTTATAAATTGCATATATATAGTAGAAATGGCAATTAATAAAAACTGAAGAAAGTGCTCAATACAGTTGTAGAGCAAATATGTGTTTTATTTTTTTATTACCGTATAGTTCTGTTAAGTTACATTATTGTTTCAGCTACCGGGCCGTTTTTTTGGCTTCCTCAGACTTTTACAGAAACGTTCGTTACTCTTCCATCCCATCATAACGAACATTTCTGTAAAAGTCTGAGGAAGCTACAGACAGCCAAAAAAACGAGCGTGTAGCTGAAACAATAATGTAACTTAACAGAAAGATACGGTAATAAAAAATAAAACGTATATATATATATATATATATATATATATATATATATATATATATATATATATTAGTTAATTTTAACAATTTTGAATGTCGGTGACTACGACGTACAAACTAAGAAAGCTGTTATTCAAAAAGATTGTACAACCACTGTCGATCTAGAAAAGGCTCTTAACAATCGACTATTTGCACGACAAATGCCTATCGATCGTCAATCGGTATTCGACGTAAGAAATCGTTATTGCTTTTAGCTTTGAAAGACAAACTAAATAAGGTTGTCAGAAGAAGATGGCTTTAGGTAAGAAGAGGGTGATGATGAGGATGGGAGTTGAGCTTAAAATGATTTGCTTGTCCCAACGTGGCCGACATTTAAAGAAAAAAGTGCAGATGTTATAAATTGCTCGATTGAGGAACATGAAATTCCGCACGTATCGCTTTGTAGTAGATAATTGCATTTAAACCAGGCCATCACATTGCATTCATGGCTTACAATCACCGACACTGTTCCATCTCAATACCGGCAATAAGAGTTATAAACAAAGTCAAGCGGCGTTGTTATGCGAGTTTGTTTAAGTTTGAATTAACATAACAAGATGAGTCTTTTTTTATCCTTTACTTTTTTTTTCTGATTCTCTCTTTTACTAACTTCTATCTCATACAAATATGTATATATATATATATATATATATATATATATATATATATATATATATATATATACAGACGGCAAATCGAATATTTCAATTAAAAATCAAATATAAACAGCTAAAATTATAGAGGAATAAAACGGGAACCAAATGAGCTACAGCTTGTCTAAACAGTTACATTAACTAAGCTTAAATCTGCAGTTTTTGAAAAAATTACAAGTGCGGACTTTTTTTTTAATTACATTTTCACCCCAAACAAGGCACATTGCCACTTTGGTGTAGGGGGCTACTATCAGGGGAAACATCCACTGGGGTACTATGTAGGGATTTGGACAATAAGATGTTGGTTCACGTTGCACTTGAACTTATGCATGTCAGTACAGTTGGGGAAGCAGTGACCTGGAATGGAATTCCAAAGTCTAGCAGTTCTGGGAAAGAAACTACTGGAGTAGAAAGATCTTTTACATCTAGGGATCTCTACAGCGTGGGGGTGGGATTTTGCAGCTTGTCGGGTCTGTCGAAGGTGTTTACGTCGTAAGGGCACATCTGCTTGCAGTTCGTCAGATCATTCACCATTAAAATACTTGTAGAACAGGCAGAGGGATGCAACGTTTCGACGATGGGACAGAGGCTGAAGCTTAGATGCCAGTTTAGGGGCTATCAGATTTGCGACTCTCTTTTGAACCCTGTATAGGAGCGAGAGACTAGTAGCCGATGCACCAGCCAAAATATGACAGCAATACTCCATACATGGGCGAATGGTGGCATAGATGTACAGGATACTTTCGGGTGTTAGAAGTTTTCTAGCACGGTAGAGAGAGCCCACATTCCTCGCAGCAGCCCTGGCAATGCCCTCGATGTAATTGTTCCAACTCATGTTTCCTGTGAACGTTAGGCCAAGGAGCTTGAAAGACGTACTCTCAGATAAAGAGTCGTAAAAACAGATCTAATAGTGATGCGTGTTGTTCTTCCTTATCAGGGAAACGGGTTGGAAAAGTAACAATTTGCGATAGGGAGTGAGATGCAGAGAAGCTATGAGGTGCGTTGCCTGCTGCATCTGTGTAAGTAGAGAATCCAAGCCAGTTTTTGTGATGGACATTAAAGTCACCAAATACATGTACTTGGGCGCTAGTGTCGAAGGAGAGTGCTGTGTCTATGCTGTCAGAAACTTTGTTTATTACGGTGCAGTCTTGGGTCGAGAGAGAGAGCGGTAGAGAAAGTAAAAGTAGCTAATGTTGTGTTGCATGATTAGTCTAAAGCGCATAAAGGCTTGGTCATCCGTTTCTAGGTTTGTTTCTCTAGTCAAGGGAAGGGTATTACGAATGTAAACTCCAAGTCCGTGCATATGTCTGTCAGAGTCCCTACGGCAGAGTGGGAGATATCCAGGCATGTTAAAGTAGTTAGAAGGGATGGAGGAGTGTAGGTTAGTCTCACTTAGTGCTAAGATATCCGGGATATTTGTTAGGAGAAATGCTTAAACATCAGCTAAATTAGTTCTAAGCCCACGGATATTTGTGAATGCAAGCCTCAAGGGAGGAGGCAAGTTGGATTTGTTTGACCCTAAGCCTGGTTGAAGCTTATTTTTAGATTGTACTGTCATCATATTTTTAACGAGTTTCAGTTAGGTTAGGGGGGAGCCGAACAGGAGGTTATGCAGAATATCACACATGCATCACAAGTAGACCATCAACTGACCCTCCATCAACTAGGACTGTGGCCTCAGGAAAGCCCACCGGGGATGAGTGCAGGGTCCCTTTCCATGCGCGTCATGGCACTGCAAACATCCCGATATTATACAACTGTTGATGGAGCAGCCGCTCTAAGCGCTACCAAAGAGTTAGGGCTCCTGTACTATCAGTCGGAAACAGCAGCCAGTAACTGTCAATCCGGTACCCTCAACCCATCAGAGGAAGGGCAACCCAATCTAATTGCTCAGGCATATATGGTACTCTTCCTGCCGACTCTCTCTCTCTCTCTCTCTATATATATATATATATATATATATATATATTCTACATGTTTTATATATATATATATATATATATATATATATATTCTACTTGTTCGTTTTCACCAGGAGTTGACGTCATCTGGGACTTTTGGGGCTAAATGGCGGTGAGGAGGAGGCAAATGCTGAACTTAGTCATATTTTATACATTGTTCACTGTGCACTGACGGGGGACCATGCATTCTTCACATGTTGATTCCTAAAGCACCTCGGAGATAATGGCTAAATGAACCTAAGTGGACAGCCAGGCAACGCCGTGGTGATTAATAATAATGATAATTCTTGAATAGAATTTAATAATTTATGAGGCCGTGTAAACATGAATTTATTCACACCGGATTTGAAATCGACCGTGTTGCACATTGTTATAGATCGTGTTCCACAGACGCAACATTATAGGAAACAATCTTTACTTATGAAAGTTTGTTTTGGATCTAGATAAAGAGAAAATGATAGATAGAATTATAGAGAAAGAACGGATAAGGAAGAGAGAAAAATAGACGGAGGAAGAAAACCATTAATGATATAGCTATGTGTGTTTTAATGAAGTTTTGTAGGAAAACCTTCATCGAGGCTCATCAAAACAGCAGCCATAACATTACAAGTAGAAAAAACTACCAACCTCTATTCATCCGGGATTCTCCAAATGATTTGATAATTCAAGTTATTTGTATTGTTTGGCAACTTCTTTTTATTTTGAAAAAAGATTCTCACAGTTGCTTCACCGATTTAATTCCCGGGCTTCTTCAAGTCTATCTTGTCAAACTCCAGAATCCTTGCGTCAATCTCCGAATATTAAAATTCCGTACATAAAGATATCTAGTTCGACAAATAGATATTGGAGAAGCTAGACGTTACATCACAGTAACTATTTTTGTTATGATTCAGAATGATCACTTTTGGACCGCTGTTTTTTGTTCCCATTTAAAACTGATCTTGTGCCGTACTCTCTCTCTCTCTCTCTCTCTTTCTCTCTCCGTAAAAACGTAAAAAGGAACATATAAGATTTTTAAAGCTATCTTTATAATACATGTTATAAAGTAAATGTCACAGTTAATGAATTTGAGAGTTCAATACTGATAGAGCAAATAATTGTAGTCATTGTAACTCAATGAACCAGGCATAGTCAATTCATGAGCAGAAACTCCGTCTTTGTATAGTTGCTGCAGTCTACTCGGTCTTTCAATTTGTTACTGTAGCTATTTAGAAGTGCAAATTACGGTGTTCCTCAAGAATGTAGCAACATGAAACGAACTATATCATCTGTATGATGTATGCACCCGTAACAAGAGAGAAATGGCGTACATGAAAAATCACGTACATCTATCAAGTAGTTTCATACTTTAATAAAAAAGAAGCATAAACAGCTGCGATATCGCGGCACCATATTCAAACAGTTTAAAGAAACCAGTAAGATAGCCTTAAAAGATCCTTGAGAAATTTTCAAAAGTAATTCTTACCGAAGGAAGAGAGGTTAGAAAATGCATATTCTCTTAAAAATGATTTTCGTTAAAAAAATAAAATTTATTGGTCAGTTTATATGTTTAGGGTCAGATATTTTCTCTCACATATACGTAGAACATATTTGCATTGTTGCTTTGTTGCTTTGTTTTTTTGTTTTTTTTTTTTCGATCAAAAGAATTGTTTCCCCGCCACTTTAGTCCACCCTGTTTTTACCACTCGGAAATTCTTTTCTTCCTTTCAGAAAGATGGTTTGCCCATCATTCAAAGTAATCTTGTCGTCTATAAATTTAAGTGTCAGTGTGGAGCTGACTACGTGGGCAGAACGAGTCACAGTTTGGAGGTCAGAATTTCCCAACATGTCCCTTTATATATACGACAGGGTAGATATGACTCCTCTGCACGATCACGTGTTTCTGCTACCGCGATCGGTGATCACCTGACCAGTTCAAATACATGTGCGACTGAGTACACCGGAGTGGTTCTCTATTTTGCACAGGCTAGGTCTGTTCAACATCTCAGATTCTTGGAGGCCCTTAAAATAAACTGTTGCAGACCTGTTCTTTGCAAACAGATGCACCACATACGTTCGTTGAACGTTTTTAAACAGGCGCCACCAGGTTAATTTCTACGCGGTGTTTTTCCCCCCTCATAGAAATTACTTCATGCTAACATTACTTCATTCCGACATTTACTTCTGAAGACAGTCGGCGAAAAGTACTTCAAGTTTCTTCACTGTTCCCCCTTTTTTTTCTTTCTCCCCCTTTTAGTCGATCTTCTTCCTTTTCACTTTATTTTTCTTACTTTTAGTCGATCCTGTTTCTTTTTACATTATAGTTGATCTTTTTTATAAGGTAAAAAAAAATGTCCCACTTCGCGTTTAAACTATTACAATTCTGTTATACTTCGAATTTAACATATATATATATATATATATATATATATATATATATATATACTAGCATTTAAGCTTCTTTTTCTCCTTCTTCTTCTTCTTCTTCTTCGTCTTCATATCTCTTACTTTCTTTTTTTCTTTTTTCTTCTTTATTTTCTTAATTCTTTTTACACTCTCATTTTTTCATTCGTTGTATTCTTTAACTTCTTTCTCTACTTTTCCTATTTTAAAATTTGATCTCTTCCTATCTATTTGTCTATCTTATCTTTATATTTATATTCTCATCCTCATCAGCCTCATTTGTCTCTTTCGTTTTTATGTTGGTATTTTCATTTTTCTTTTTATTATTCTTACTGTTCGTTTTATTAATATTCCATTTCTCCTAATATTTTCCTTTTATAGATAGTGGCCCACGGAAAAAAACTCTAAGAAAATGTAGTAGAGAGGAGGAACATTCTTTTATTGTTTAAATTACCTGCAGTGTTATAAAAGATGTTAAACTCCCTCCCCGTTTACATCTCTGCATTTCTAGGCATGTTTAACAGCGTTTGCAGATATTGGCTGTAGATCTTCTCTGATGATTCTCCTGATATCGGTGGTAATGTCCTCCTTTATTTGGTCTAGATTGTGACGATTATTTGCATGAACATTTTGTTTTAAAGTCCCGCAAAGATAAACATCCAATGATGAAGTGCGGGGCACGTGATGGGCATAACCCTTTGCTTATTTTTCTCTATTCCGTAAACATGTTATGAACTCGTATCAGTTATCTCTGAAACGTGGGGCATATAACGCCATCTTGTTGGAAAAAGAATTGCATTTGGTCCTGTGATATCCGGTGGTCGTTAAGAGAAAGATTAGAGAAAACAGGCTACTTTTAAGTGAGGCATATAATCTGAAAAAAAATTCATTAGAGAAAGATTAAGAAGATCGGGCTACTTTTAAATGGGTCAACCTCTTTTTTTATTGCTTTGCTATTTTCTTTCTTTTATCCTCTTCCTTATATCTTTTTTCTTCTTTTTGTTTACATTTTTCCTCTTATTAATCTTAGTATTTTATGTCCCTTTTCTAGGGCTACCAGACCAGGCTGTCTAAAGGTGATGGCTTCCAGAGATAAAATACATCTTACATTGATGTTTTTATTTTTTCTTTCACTTTTGCAAAATCTAATTAGGTTCTGAAAAACTAAAACCAAAAAGAACAGCCGCCTTTCCCTTTTGTTTTTATTCCTTTTATATATTTCTCCCCTCAACACACTTCCCAAGTTTTCTAACATAAAATTTACTTAGCATTAATACTTTAACACTTCTTCTTCTCCCATTGCAAAACTAATTCATGTTCTGCAAGTCAGGGAATAAACACAGGAAAATTCACTCTAAACCAACGAGGCCAAACACAACGAATTAGTGATTGAAAATACAAAGAGCCTGAAAAAGCAAAACTTTCTATAAAATAACCAAATGCAACATTAAAAACGCAAAAGGAGTTGATGTACTATACTGGATTCAGCATTAAATAATCCGAAATGGGTTGATATGCCGTAAAAGATAAAACGCCAAAACCAATGTCTACCAATAAATAAAGGCATAAAGAACTTAAAGCATAAAAACATTTTCCAAAAAAAAACATTAAAACAAACCAACCAAACCAAACTCTAAAAATAAATATTTTAAAATGCAACAACTTGAAACAAAAAAAAAACAACTTTTTCCAAAACAACTGAATTTTGCATTAAACAACCCGAAAATAGTTGATACGCCAAAAACAAAACAACCAAACTAAACTCTACAAATAAATAGTTGATGATAAAAAGAACTTGAAGTATAACATTTTTCTTCTAAAATAACCGACTTCTGCATTAAATAAGCCGAAAAGTGTTGATATGCCGTAAAACAAAAAAAAACAAAAGCAAAACTAAACTGTACAAATAAATATTTGAAAATATGAAAACTTGAACGATAAAAACACTTTCTTAAAGTAACTAAATTCGACATTATATAACCTGAAAATGGTAGAAATGCCTAAAGCAAAACAACCAAAGAAATATCTACAAATATTTTAATGTATAAAGAATTGAATCATAAACAACATTTTCCAAATCAATTAAATTTGGCATTAAATAACCATAAAAGGGTTGATATGCCGTAAAACAAAACAACCAAACCAAATTCTACAAATTAAATATTTGAAGATAAAATGAAGGCGAAGCATAATATGTGCTGATTCATACAAAATATTGCTTTTAATCCAATTGGGTAGTTATTGGTTTGTGATAATTGATTACATATCACTCTCTTTCTTTATATATATATATATATATATATATATATATATATATATATATGTGTGTGTGTGTGTGTGTGTGTGTGTGTTACTGTGTATGAATTTTACTAGCTATATTCCTCTAAGAGTGAGAGTCATTTTTTTTTAGAAATCTATGAAATAAAAGAAAACATTTTATCTGTATCTTTTGTTTCGAAAAATAAATACTATGAATTCTAATCGTCAAAAGTCTAAATTTCATATATATATATATATATATATATATATATATATATATATATATATACATATATATATATATGTATATATATAAATATATGTATATATATATATATCCGTATTAAATATTTGAAGACAAAAAGAAGTTGAAGCATAATAACTTTTTTTCCAAAATAACTTGATTCTGCCTTAACTGACCTTAAAAGTGTTGATATGCCGTAAAACAAAACAACTAAGGCGTATTCTTTTTTACTTGGTATTCTTCATTTTTTTCCATGTCTCTCCTATTTATTTATCGTTTTTCTGCTTCGTTTCTCCTATTTCACCGTATACGCCTTTGTTTTTCTTCTATTTGCCTGTTTTTTACCCATATGCAGTCTTTCAAAATGCTTTCTTTTCCGTGATCTTTTTACTTCTTCATTTTCTTTCTTTATTAATCATACCTGCTCACGTTTTCACCTTGTCCTCATCGCCAATCTTTTTTTACGCTATTTTCTATGGCATATAGATATACGCATGTTTTCTATAGGATTGCTTGATATCATGTTTTTCATAACGTTTGCACATAGGCGCCTGTTTAAAATCAGTGAGACGTATTGGCGTACATGATGGCCATAAAATCAATAAAGAATATGATTGGGTATGAATTCCCCAAAGAGTAACAGTATAACAAGACCGGATTAATCTATTGATTGCTTGAAACTGGACATTACAAATACCTGAATACTACAAACATTCAATAGATATAAGATGTAATATTTTTATTTATGGCATTTGACCACTCAGAATATTTATGCCCGTCGTTTATAGAAGAAAGCAATGTAGCGTAACATCAATGACCGGTGCCTTAAAGGATTAAGTATTAGGTAGATTTTCGACAGTGAAGGTTCAATCCTCAGTAACAATTATGCTAACAATAGAGTTGTTTATCGTTTAAGGCTGATACTCTTCCAAGGCTGATTGAAAAGTACCATTTTACACCAGCAGATAAAATGAGGGGCTCCGTACGAAATTGTGTTAAAATCCCTAAAATCTTCACATAAATACACGGGTTCGACAAGATACACTGGAAGTATGTTGGATATTATATCACTGAGCCATTGTGAGAATGCCAGCGAATAAAAAAGAAATTCACTGTTAGGTTTTACATGTATGGGTTGATTTATTTTTCAGTTTTAACAAAATATTGCTTTTCATCCAACTGTGTTGTTATTCGTTTGCGATAATTGTATTATATTTCGCTCTCTTGCTTTATATATATATATATATATATATATATATATATATATATATATATATTCTGTTTTTAAAATATAATTATCCACTGACACGTGTTTCGTCGTCTACGACTCATCAAAGTGGCTGAATCTAGCGAGATCGAAATCGGCACTTCCCGGTAATGATTACGGCTCATCCACATCGCACGGCTGTTTGGATATATCGCGAATTACTCCGAAATCCACACATATAATTTGTTTATAGTAGTAAAGGATTTGTGCAGAGTCATTCACACTTTTTGGTATTACTGCTAACCTTTGTCGGTGCAGACGGTTGTCAACAGAAAGAGTATACAAAAACTGCAGGTTTTCACATGAGAGTTCCCTTCTCCTAGATACAAGTCTTAACGAGACTGGGGGTGCATCTCTCTCGGTGATTCTGCCATATATATATATATATATATATATATATATATATATATATATATATATATATATATGTATATATATATTTACATTAATATTTACACAGACATATATATATATATATATATATATATATATATATATATATATATATTAATATGACAGTATATTTACATTCCCAGATCGAAATATGTATTTTTCATGCAAAACAGCTTCTCCAGCATGTTATAATCTCGGTAAATTTTTTGCTGATCCGTTTTGTTACTCTTCAGTTAAATTGGTAATTCTTTTATTAGAAAAATGGTTAAGGATGCTATGTAGTTTTATGTTATAAACATTGCGCTTCTAAACAAGAAGAATAGGTATTCATTAATGTTGAAATGTAATTAACAAACATATTTTAACACAGCAAAACACGCATATACATACACACATAAAAACACGCACACTCACAGACGCGCATATATATATATATATATATATATATATATATATATATATATATATATATATATATATTTGTGTTAGTGCTTTCAAAAGATAAGCATGTTATATAAAGTCGGGGGCAATTACTACATAGAAAATTAGTGTGTATAAAAAGAATAGTATATTAAACGTTTTGGTATTTAATAGTAGATAAATTATTCAATTAAAATGATGACATTCGAAGTATTTTCCGGCAGAGAAATAAATTGTCGGCGAAAAGCGTTTTAACTAAAGAATCGGGAAATAATATTTCCATAACGTCGAACGAGGGAAAACGAAAAATATACAAAAATAACGTGAAAGAAAAAAATATGGTTGAACTCTTCAGCGCGTAGGAGTCAGAGTGGTACAACAGATTTTAAAAGAGTAGGTTGGCGGGCCCATCCGGATGTTTAAGGAATACACCTAGGCGTTTACAAAGCACATCCAAGTTCCCAGCTCTTCATGTGTCAGCAATTGGACAGCATTTGCTAGATAATTAATGTGATGGTACAACGTATTCGGATAGCATTTTCTCAATCATACGCAAAGCCCGCTCCAAAAACCAACTTATTATTCGAGAGACCTTGCATGTGGCAATACAGAGACCGTCGGTCTGGAGCTAAAAAGAGCTGTCTAATAAATTTGAATTATTTAAAAATCTGTAGCAAATGTAACATCTCGGATATATAATTAGTTTTTGTTCTGCAGGTATACGGCCATATGACGTCCCCTGCCGTTTCCCCTTGTAATATTGGAGATAGTTTGCTATTCCTTTATATATATATATATATATATATATATATATATATATATATATATATATATAATCTTTCAATTTAAAATTTCCCACCTAATGGTGTTTAATTAATAAGATAGGTTGCAGGTTGTCGCATTTGAGTCCCAATAATTGTAATTGATTAACTACAACGATATAAGTTGATAACTGCAACGTGTAAAAAAAAAAACGTAACAACTTTGTTCAAAATTGTCGATGAGAAAAATAGACGTTGCCTTTTTGATTCAGTTCAGCAGCTACGTCCTAGCACATATTCTTTGTTTGGACTACGTCGTCTAGTCTGCTTGTAGTTTAAAACTAAAAACGTGCTCGTTACACAGGTGTATGCTTGCGTGCCATGTTCTCACCATTTTTACCTCGTCACAAGAACAGGTTTACCTGCAGTTGCTCATATTTAAGAACCAAATAGAATTCCATAGTATCGATTGCACAAGCGAAAAATGAAAACCAAATTGAATGTACAATCAATGTCTAAGACGGCCCCGCGTTGCCCATAATATTTTTGCTTAGAAATAAATATAACATATTCTCCAGAAGGTACACATTTCCAGGCCGAGTCATCTACAGTCTTAAAAACATTCACACATACACACACACACACACACACACACAATAATTATTATAGTAAAAAATAATTATAAATATATATATATATATATATATATATATTAGCAAAATTACTTGCTGATTAGGTTAAAAATTTTAAAAAAATCTGGATTCTGATTTACGACAGTACAGCAACGTTAAAAAAGGGTGTATAGGTGTAAAAAGAGAACTTTACACTTTTGGGTTATCAAAGTCGAAGCAAATCCCTCCAACGAACATGAGGCGGCATTATTAGGAATCTTTATTGACACAAACGTATGAAAACCAATATGGGACCAAATTTATAAGTGACCCCATGTGAATGGGTGATGTAATCCGTGAACCTCTTCCCATGCTAGGTTATTATGGCAAGTTCGATGGCTTTAGATGAATCAGTGTGAGCGTGCATAGGGTTCCAAATTATATATTAAACTTCCCGGACCCCCATTCCCTATGTGTGGGTAAAAAATAGAATATCTCTGATAAGTTCATAAAGGTAGTGGTTGATGGGCGGAAATCAAATACTAATAGTATTAATGCTGGCATCCCTTGGTGGTCTATTCCCAGCCCAACTCTCTTCCTGATCTAATCAGTGACCTTCCAAATCGCATCCTAAGATCATTCGTAAACATTTCTGCTGACTACATAACCATCTATGGCAACACTTTAAGACAATCAGTGACCAAGTTTTTTTCTGATATTCTCTCCTTTGATCTTGAGCATGCGGCACAACGGGGAACGAGGTGACTAGTTAATTGTAATGTATCTAAAACCAAACTTCTGTTTTTAAATCATCAACGCTATGATCAGCGTCTGGCATCACTTAAAATGAATTGTTCTCGTTTTGGGAGGTTAAACGTTTAGAAAAGCTTATGGGTCTGGCCGTTACTCCTAATCTTAAATGGAAAACGTACATCAAATACCTTGCCAAGGTCTCCGGGAAAATGGTGGGATCATTCTACCGCTTCAGGAGAAATCTTACTGCTGATGAAATACTCTACCTATATAAGAGCCAAGTACGTTCAATGATAGAGTAGTGTTGCCAAGTCCGAACAGGAGAAACATCTTATCCTGACTTGACAGAGCTCAAACCAGACGTTGAAGCCTAGTAGGGAATGCCCTTTCCCACAGATGCCGAGTTGGGGATGCCTATTGGGGATACCTATTTCCCACAAAGTTACGTTGCCGACCTGTCTCTGATTTATTGATATTTTCGTGGCAAGTGCTCATCCACGCTCTAATTCAATGTTCCTCCCTTCCCTGACATTTACGATAAACACTTGTCTACCTGAAACCACAATCAATAATTTACCCCACTCTTATCTGTGTCTCAACTTAGATGTAAATTCCATGAACAAAGCTTTTTTTCAGAACTGCATGCCGATGGAAGTCTGCTCTGTTTTGCTGTATTCCAGCTCATTGACCCTATCCTGGAGTGGCTTCTGGGCATTGAAAGTAATGAATCATGTGTACAAAAGTGGTGTAACCCGTCAAAGCTCCCCAACCAATGACGAGCTATCCTGCCATATTTGCCTACTCTACAAATGTACTTCAAACGGAATAGGTCTGCACAGGGTTTCAAGTTGATAACATCCCCTAAGGCCATACTCCTGTTGGTGAGGTTCAGCAGTGCAAAGTTCATAAACTTATTCTACCTATCGTGGGTTATCCTGTTAAAGTTGTGTGCAAAGGTGTCACCGTGCGTAGGGATACCCTCCTTAGTGTTTGCACCCGTTGATAGGAGATGAGTTTAGCATACACATTATGCTCATCGATAAAACTTCTATCATTGTATGTGGTCAGTTTAGTATAACAGGTAACCATATGAGAGCCTATTCTTATGCAAACAAAACAGATCCAGACAATTACACTTAAGGGAACAGTGGGGATACTAAAAAGAACACTCAGTTGGTTTCAATAAAAAGTGTTGCCATGTTGGCAGATGGTTAGGCTGCCCCATACCCAGCATTACAATCTTTAAAGGAAGAAAAAAGTACAAAAAGACACGATAAAACGTTAAGACGTATATATATATATATATATATATATATATATATATATATAGATAGATAGATAGATAGATAGATAGATAGATAAATATTATACCAATGAGAGAAGTATTATATACCTATATGTATATACATAGATATATATATATATTTATATATATATATATGTATATATAGATATATATATATATATATATATGTAGAGAGAGAGAGAGAGAGAGAGAGAGAGAGAAAGAGAGAAATATATATAAATGCTTCTCTCAGTGGTATAATAGTTTTCTATGTACATTTATGAAGCTCAAGATATAATTTTAACCAATTACTTTTTAAATCGTAAAATAATTTATTATTATAATATATACAGGCAGGAGCTGTGGAAATTTCACAGCGGACCCATTCATATGTAAAGTATTATATTGCCTTTCTCTAAATGCCCAGCGTAAATACAGGCGTTCTGATATTGTAGCTATTTTTTTTAATGGCAAAAGCATTTATCAAACTAGCAGATGCGCCAGGCGTACACCGGTCGTAAAGTTAGCTTCTATATATTATATTCATTCTTGCAGATTTCGTATATATTATTATATGGTTAATCCTCCGTTTATTCTAAAATATAAAGTTGCATTTAAACAACAAAAAACATATATCCATATTATTTGGGTGCATTAGCTTAAAATGAAACCAGCAACATCACATATGAATATAAATATATATATATATATATATATATATATATGCATATATATATGTATGAATATAAATATGAATATATATATATATATATTAAAAAATATACATATAAATATATATATGAATATATATATGAATATATATATATGAATATATAGAAATATATATATATGAATATGTATATGTATATATATGAATATATATGAATATATATATATATTCATATACATGAATATATATATATATGAATATATATATATATGAATATATATATATATATATGTATATATATATATTAACATATATATATATGAATATATATGTCTTTATATATATATGAATATATATATGAATACATATACATGCATTTTTATATATGAATATATGCATATGAATATAAATAAATATTAATATATATATGCCTATATATAAATGAATACATATATATGAATATATATATATGAATACGTATATATATGAATATATATATACATATTCATGTATATGTGAATATATATATTTGAATATATATATGAATCTATATATATATGAATATATATATGCATATATATATATGAATATATATATATATATATGAATCATCCACATACAGTACTGTTTCGCTGTTTCACAGCTCATCAGTGCGGCTAGACAGGCAACTACCTCAAGCCAGGATTGAAATCCGACCGTTTGTACGGCAGTCAAGGCTCCTAACCATTACGCTATTGGCGGGTGCTTGAACGAGTAGTGAGTTTAACGATGTTTTGATATCGTTCGAAATACCTCCGCTCGATTTGTTTACACAAAGAGCGTCGCTTATATGCTAATGGTAATTCATGTTTCACTTCTCAATATGCTCAACTCAAGGTGAGGAGCACTATAGTCATCCACATAGAGTACATATATATATGAATCTATATATATATATGATTATATATATGAATCTATATATATATATGAATCTATATATATATATGATTATATATATGAATCTATATATATATGATTATATATATGAATCTATATATATATGAATCTATATATATATATATATATATTAATCTATATATATAAATGAATATATATATATATATGAATATATATATATGAATATATATATATGAATATATATATATATATCAATATATATATAAATATATATATGAATATATATATATGATTATATATATGAATATATATATATACGAATATATATATACATATATGAATATATATATATGAATATATATATGAGTATATATATGAATATATATATATATATGGGAATATACATGTGATTATATATATATGAATGTATATATATGTGAATATATATATATGAATGTATATATATGAATATATATATGAATGTATATGTATGAATATATATATATATATAGGTGAAAATACCTATATATGAATATATATATATATGTGAATATATATATGCATAAGTATTAATATATATATATATATATGAATATATCCATGAATATATAATTATGAATATATGTATATGAATATATATATATATGAATATATATATATGAATATATATATATTCATATATATATTCATATATATATATGAATATATATATATATGAATATGTATACACGAATATATATATGTATATATATGAATATATATATATATTAAATATATATATATAAATATATAAATAAATACAAATATATATATGTATATATATGAATATATATATTAAATATATATATAAAAATATATAAATAAATACGAATATATATATGAATATATATATAAATATATATATATGAATATATATGAATATATATGTGAATATATATATGAATATATATATTAATATATATGAGTATATATATATATGAATATATATATGAATATATATATGAGTATATATTTATAAATATATATATATGAATATATATATGAATATATATATATGAATATATATTAATATATATATGAATATATAAATGAATGTATATATATGTCTATATATATGAATATATATATGAATATGTATATATATACATATATATACACACACACACCTATATATATATATAACTTGAGTTTCTTCATCTACATTCGAAACAGACACCACATCTTATGAAGGATTTTAGATAAAATTGTTAATATAAAAAAGATTACTTATGTGCCATCAGATATAATCGAAACTAAAGCCAAAACTTATGAACAATGCTTGGTAAAATTATTTATTACGAGAAATTGCAGTCCAAAAAAATTAAACGACCCGGATATATGCGTGACAGAGAAAATAATAAATTGCACACACGCTATCGTTTTAATATCTAGTGTATTGTATGGGTTTGCCTGCATGTTTTTATACCAAACGCTTGTTTCAAGTGAGTGTTTGCATCAACTGTGAACAATTATATACGTTAGATGTTAATTTTGTCAGATTTAAAACAGGCACACATGTGTGTTACGCGGTCGAATTCTTACATGTAATAAAGGTCATTAACATTAACATGTAATAAAGTACATTAAATGATTAATACTTAAATTTAGAAGACACCTATTTACATAAAAAGTATCTGAGTAGTATGTTATCTATTATGTGTCTTCTTTAAGAAAGGGGATGTCGTTTCATTTTATCTCAATGAAAACTGGAGGTTTTTGTTGTGTTTAAACATATGTAGCAAAGTAAAGTGAATATAAGTAAACGATGTTATGCCTTATGAGCTATATAAATCGTTGGTCAATGTACAAAAGAAGAGTAAATGCTCATTCGAACCCGTTGATGAAGCCTTACTTAAATTACTACATATATACATAGATGGAGCGATATACATAATATACATATATATATATATATATACATATATATATATATATATGCGTGTGTGTATATATATAAGTGTATATACATACATATATTTACATATATATATATATATATAAATATATATGCATATATATATTAACATATCTCTCTCTATATATATATATGTGGGGTGGAGTGAGGTGGTTTGTTTGTTCGTACGTGTACGTATATAACTGTAGAAGTTTTAGTTCCGACCGATATAATTTTTAAAGTGAACGTTGCCTCCCGCTCCATCTGTTGCTGGAAGGAAGTGCCGAAAGAAACTCTCAGCATGATCACTTCCTGGCACGAAATCAGCCTTTTTCGAAATGGTTTGTATAAAAGACTGTTGTTGTCTTGTTCGTTGACTAGTAAAGGCAAGTGTGTTATTTGCTTATGAGAAATCTAGCCAATTTTTATGAGTTCACGTTTAAATGACCAGCTACAGCATTGCACTCTACTAAAACTTGATAGTCACAGCTGGTGAATTTTTAAATCGATATCAGGACGTGAGGACGATTTAGAAGAAAGATATATAGTAATATTCTATTATTCTAATATTGTTTTAAATCTGGAACATATCCACTGAATAATATGACATTATTTGGAACATCTTGCATGAAACAAGCATCGGTTTTTTGGTATGGTATAAAAGATTTAAACACGCTGGGAGTTTGTTAAGGATAATGATAGCTGTTGGAATAGTAAGTACGTCAGAAAACCAAAGTTGGTTGGACAAATAAATAATTTCAAATAAAGAACCGCCACGTGTTTATAGGGACAATATGTTCACAGTGTGAAAGCAGTTCAAAAAATGTACACACAATTATTCGCAATGAACTAAAGATGGTGAAGATTTGCGCAAAGTTTGTTTAAATGTGCTCAGAGAATATAAAAAGATAGACGTTGTCATATCAGCAGCGAGATTGTCGAGTGATTAGTTGAGATATCGCTGTTCTTGATGTTCTGGTGATTTGCGATGAAAGAGTCCAAGAGACAAAGTTTCCAGAGGAAGCATGATGGCCCTCACAGAACCAAGAAGGTCAAAGAGTGCAAATCCAACCAGAAACGTATGAGTGTATATATACATACATACATATATATATATATATATATATATATATATATATATATATATATATATATATATATGTATATATATATATATATATATATATATATATATATATATATATATATATTGGCAGCAGGTCATTATTGAGACACGTTTCATTGAACACGACAGAATTATTCCCTTTTCCAATGCTGTTGGATATTTTTTTCTACTTGTTGAGTGGTCTTTTTAATTTCGGCAGCCATATTGTATAGAATGGCGCCCAGAATTTGTTGATCGGCCATATTTTTCGCAGGTGCTTTCTGTCGAGCATCCGATTGTCGTCAGGACCAATTGTTATTGTTTCCTTTTTGCTTTGCTTTTCCTCTTATGATGGGTTTATTTATACATTTTTTCTTTTTTTTTTGCTATAAAGGTAGGTGCGGAAGGGTTGGGGGGATTATTTTTATCTTAGTTCCGATTTTCTTATTCTTTTAGGTTATTAATTTAGTTTTATGTTAGTTATTAAATACTGTTAGTATATATGTCCAGGTGTTTAATCACATCCGGTTTAAAAAGGGTTGTCGTTTCTTTCATATAAGTCTGGCTTATTGTAATTCTTGTTATTTTAGGCGTCCTGTTCTATTGTTAAGATATCGAATTTTAGTATTTTTAGTTAATATATTTCTAATGTCGGGCGACTGTAGGTTTATATATATATATATATATATATATATATATATATAAATATATTTATATATATATATTTATATCGTATGTATATGTATATTGCTCTATATATTTATCTATCTATCTACATACATATATATATATATATATATAAACACACACAGATATCTTCCAGAGAGTAGTGCTCAATGTTGTAATATATATATATATATATATATATATATATATATATATATATATATATATATATATATATAAAATGAGAGTATGGTCCCTGAAATTTGGCTGATCCTACTTATAGATGCTGAAAATAGTAACTGAAGAATCAAATTAAGTCAGAAAAATTATCCATAAAAATATTGCATATTTGAAAATTCTAGCACATATTGTTTTATGTCCAAACTAGAAGACTCCCTTGCTCTCTGCCTGAAAATTTTTAAGGTAAAGGACCTGTAGAAAACAGTTATCAACTGGTAATTCCTCATCACCAGAAATTGTACAGAAAATTATCTTTCGGAATATCTTCTGAAAGTAAACATGGCTTTAAATCCAAGAGGTTATGGGGTCAGTGTTGGAGATAACTTAAATAGATAAGAATCAAAATACTAAGTGTGGAAAGTGAACGTTTACTATATTTACGGATTCAAAAGTTACACAAAATAATTCAGGTACAACTGAAGAATATAGACGAGCTTGAGTTGATTTAAAAGAATGTAAATTTCTTTGCGGATGTAATATAGTGCTTAGATGACAAACGTCTATCTCTAGTCATGCAAGAAGCGTTGAAATATGGCTGCAAAGCAGTGAACTTATAAAGAGAGCATTACTTATCAAAGCAAAAACCAAGATTGCTTCTTTATATACTGAACTGACATCTCTAAAGCGTACGGGGACTGAGACGATTAATAATTATATTACTAGGTTTGAGACAACAGAAAATTCATTAAAAATGTCTGGAGAAGTTATTAGTCATACATACATATACATATATATATATATATATATATATATATATATATATATATATACATATGTACCTATACACATACATATATATACATATATAAATACATATATCTACATATATATACATACATATATATACATACATATACATACATAAATATATACATACATATACATACATATATATATATACATACATATGATAATTGCAACGTCTTGTTAAACGAGTGCCACTCCCTCAGATACTGAAAGTTCATGAGCCCGAAAAAAGACATATAGTCCTGCCAGCAAATTCACATGCTGTAGCAGACATGACACTAAAGACGGTCATTGTTATACATACATATATATACACTGCAAACACAAACAAGACGGTCATTGGTATACATACATATAAATGTATACATGCATACATACATACATACATACATGTCTATAAGCATACGCTTATATATATACATATACACACAAAGCATAATACACAAACATACATATACATACCCACATTCATACATACACATATACATACATATACATCCACATATACAAATACATACATACATATACTTACACATACATATACGTACACATATGCACATATATATGCAAAAACTTACCTACATATACATACACATCCATATATATATGCATTAATACACATACACACATACATGCACACATACAAATACATATACATACACACCTGCATGCATACACATACATGCATATACACACATACATGCATACAAACATTTATAAATGTATATATGTACACACACAAGCATATATACACATAGACACATATACACACATATACACACATATACACATAGATATAAATACATATAAACTCACATGTACATATATAAATCTATATAAACATACAAACACATACATACATACATACATACATATAATGATGGCAGAATAGTTGTTACAAGCATCCAGCATTACAGGCGTACACACGTCACAGCTTTTTTATCGCCACAGGACTTTTTTTATTTTTATAATAGACAAATACCTGAGGGAGTATCTATACAAAGATGGTGTTACAGAGTTTTAGCTTTGTACGACAGCTAAATCTCTATCTCTCTCTCTCTCTCTCTCTCTCTCTCTCTCTCTCTCTCTCTCTCTCTCTCTCTCTCTCTCTCTCTCTCTCGGTTCAAAATGTTGACATCCAGCAACAAGCAAGAGCAAAATAGCCATCAACAAGTCAAACTGCAGACCAGCTTAATGCGGGTACTGGTCTCCCGCTTTGTTGTTTTTTTTCTGTTTTTTACATAAAAAAAAGTTTGGTTGAGACAAACACTTTTGGAATAGTAACTCACGATGATATAAACAAATTCACATATTTTTTCACAAATAAACTCATCGACGAATAGTAAAAATGTAAACAGTCCAACGGACATAAATTAAAGACGCTTATTTTTTTTTTTTAAATAAAAATAAAAAGTTTGGCTGAGACAAACACTTTTGGAATAGTAACTCACGATGATATAAACAAATTCACATATTTTTTCACAAATAAACTCATCGACGAATAGTAAAAATGTAAACAGTCCAACGGACATAAATTAAAGACGCTTATTTTTTTTTTTAAATAAAAATAAAAAGTTTGGCTGAGACAAACATTTTGGAATAGTAACTCACGATGATATAAACAAATTCACACATTTTTTCACAAATAAACTCATCGACGAATAGTAAAAATGTAAACAGTCCAACGGACATAAATCAAAGACGCTTATTTTTTTTTTTTAAATAAAAATAAAAAGTTTGGTTGAGACAAACATTTTGGAATAGTAACTCACGATGATATAAACAAATTCACATATTTTTTCACAAATAAACTCATCGACGAATAGTAAAAATGTAAACAGTCCAACGGACATAAATCAAAGACGCTTATTTTTTTTTTTAAATAAAAATAAAAAGTTTGGTTGAGACAAACACTTTTGGAATAGTAACTCACGATGATATAAACAAATTCACACATTTTTTCACAAATAAACTCATCGACGAATAGTAAAAATGTAAACAGTCCAACGGACATAAATCAAAGACGCTTATTTTTTTTTTTTAAATAAAAATTAAAAGTTTGGTTGAGACAAACATTTTGGAATAGTAACTCACGATGATATAAACAAATTCACACATTTTTTCACAAATAAACTCATCGACGAATAGTAAAAATGTAAACAGTCCAACGGACATAAATCAAAGACGCTTATTTTTTTTTTTTTAATAAAAATAAAAAGTTTGGTTGAGACAAACATTTTGGAATAGTAACTCACGATGATATAAACAAATTCACACATTTTTTCACAAATAAACTCATCGACGAATAGTAAAAATGTAAACAGTCCAACGGACATAAATCAAAGACGCTTATTTTTTTTTTAAATAAAAATAAAAAGTTTGGTTGAGACAAACACTTTTGGAATAGTAACTCACGATGATATAAACAAATTCACACATTTTTTTCACAAATAAACTCAGCGACGAATAGTAAAAATGTAAACAGTCCAACGGACATAAATTAAAGACGCTTATTTTTTTTTTTAAATAAAAGTAAAAAGTTTGGTTGAGACAAACACTTTTGGAATAGTAACTCACGATAATATAAACAAATTCACACATTTTTTTCACAAATAAACTCATCGACGAATAGTAAAAATGTAAACAGTCCAACGGACATAAATCAAAGACGCTTATTTTTTTTTTTTAAATAAAAATAAAAAGTTTGGTTGAGACAAACATTTTGGAATAGTAACTCACGATGATATAAACAAATTCACACATTTTTTCACAAATAAACTCATCGACGAATAGTAAAAATGTAAACAGTCCAACGGACATAAATCAAAGGCGCTTATTTTTTTTTTTAAATAAAAATAAAAAGTTTGGTTGAGACAAACACTTTTGGAATAGTAACTCACGATGATATAAACAAATTCACACATTTTTTCACAAATAAACTCATCGACGAATAGTAAAAATGTAAACAGTCCAACGGACATAAATCAAAGACGCTTATTTTTTTTTTTAAATAAAAATAAAAAGTTTGGTTGAGACAAACACTTTTGGAATAGTAACTCACGATGATATAAACAAATTCATATATTTTTTCACAAATAAACTCATCGACGAATAGTAAAAATGTAAACAGTCCAACGGACATAAATCAAAGGCGCTTATTTTTTTTTTTTAAATAAAAATAAAAAGTTTGGTTGAGACAAACACTTTTGGAATAGTAACTCACGATGATATAAACAAATTCACACATTTTTTCACAAATAAACTCATCGACGAATAGTAAAAATGTAAACAGTCCAACGGACATAAATCAAAGACGCTTATTTTTTTTTTAAATAAAAATAAAAAGTTTGGTTGAGACAAACATTTTGGAATAGTAACTCACGATGATATAAACAAATTCACACATTTTTTCACAAATAAACTCATCGACGAATAGTAAAAATGTAAACAGTCCAACGGACATAAATCAAAGACGCTTATTTTTTTTTTTTAAATAAAAATAAAAAGTTTGGTTGAGACAAACATTTTGGAATAGTAACTCACGATGATATAAACAAATTCACACATTTTTTCACAAATAAACTCATCGACGAATAGTAAAAATGTAAACAGTCCAACGGACATAAATCAAAGACGCTTATTTTTTTTTTTAAATAAAAATAAAAAGTTTGGTTGAGACAAACATTTTGGAATAGTAACTCACGATGATATAAACAAATTCACACATTTTTTCACAAATAAACTCATCGACGAATAGTAAAAATGTAAACAGTCCAACGGACATAAATCAAAGACGCTTATTTTTTTTTTTTAAATAAAAATAAAAAGTTTGGTTGAGACAAACATTTTGGAATAGTAACTCACGATGATATAAACAAATTCACACATTTTTTCACAAATAAACTCATCGACGAATAGTAAAAATGTAAACAGTCCAACGGACATAAATCAAAGACGCTTATTTTTTTTTTTTAAATAAAAATAAAAAGTTTGGTTGAGACAAACATTTTGGAATAGTAACTCACGATGATATAAACAAATTCACACATTTTTTCACAAATAAACTCATCGACGAATAGTAAAAATGTAAACAGTCCAACGGACATAAATCAAAGACGCTTATTTTTTTTTTTTTAAATAAAAATAAAAAGTTTGGTTGAGACAAACATTTTGGAATAGTAACTCACGATGATATAAACAAATTCACACATTTTTTCACAAATAAACTCATCGACGAATAGTAAAAATGTAAACAGTCCAACGGACATAAATCAAAGACGCTTATTTTTTTTTTTTAAATAAAAATAAAAAGTTTGGTTGAGACAAACATTTTGGAATAGTAACTCACGATGATATAAACAAATTCACACATTTTTTCACAAATAAACTCATCGACGAATAGTAAAAATGTAAACAGTCCAACGGACATAAATCAAAGACGCTTATTTTTTTTTTTTAAATAAAAATAAAAAGTTTGGTTGAGACAAACATTTTGGAATAGTAACTCACGATGATATAAACAAATTCACATATTTTTTCACAAATAAACTCATCGACGAATAGTAAAAATGTAAACAGTCCAACGGACATAAATCAAAGACGCTTATTTTTTTTTTTTAAATAAAAATAAAAAGTTTGGTTGAGACAAACATTTTGGAATAGTAACTCACGATGATATAAACAAA